>NC_071088.1:125826129-126126129 GCF_027358695.1 Spea bombifrons
AAATATCATTAACAGCAGTAACACACGCTGGCTGCAACACCGGAGAGCTTTTGAGAGCCTTCCATTGGTTAAATGTTATTTTTTTAAACTAACCCTTAAGAGAATGAACAGGTGCATTATATGACTTTTAGTGGTTACAATGAAGATGCATAATTACAGGAAGAGCTTTGACATACCTGGGATCAGACGCTGGGACAGGATGCTGTCCTTCCATGGCTGGTGGAGGTGGTGGCGGCTGCTGAGGTCTGCTTAGGGTGCCATGCCTTAGTGTCCCAGATGAGGACCTGTAGTCATGTTCCTGACTCTGGTTGTGAAGTTGGGGCTCTCCTGATCCCACATAGGTTGGCGTCATGGATTGTTGGTGAATGGAGTGATTTGGAGTCGCAGGATAGGAATAATCGGTCACATCAGACACATGAGACCTTAAAAAGAAAGGAGAGGTATTAGAGTCACAATATTTTCGAACTCGCTGGCACACACATGAGTTAGGGGGTTCAAAACAAATGCGTTTTTCAGTAGCAAAAACACAAAACAAACTGCAAACTTCACTCTGTTTAATCCACTGCCAATGTATCTTCTCTGCCATATCAAGCATTACTAGTAATAAGGTGCAGACTATATGCAGACCGGACCACTGTGTACTCTTAGGGGTTTATTCACCGAATAGATAGTTCTGGTTCTAGTGCCTTGACTTCACTATACATTATGAAGGGTCATCGCCAATAAGCTTTTGCAACAGGTAGAGCTTGACTGTCCCCCTACAATGCATAGTTAATTATGCATGGCCAACCTTCTTGCCAGTGTTAGCCCTTGTGAATTGTGAAGCGAGCAAGTTCAAACCATAACTTCTTGGGTCAACTATCCCTTGTGTTAGTGGACCCCAATGTTAATAGGTCTTTTGTGCCTTCTAATAGGAGGAGATCCAGCTCAGTAGTGTTCTTGCGTAGCGGCCACACTTTTTTTTACCAATAGACAAATGCAGAAAATCCCTGAAAAGGACCACAGCGAGCAAAAAAGTAACACGGGGTAGTTTATCACCATGTTAATTGCACATCATGCAATCCATACATGCTCTCAACACCAAAATACGGCAGGAGCCATGACACTGGCCAACACAAAAGTAAATATGACCGACCCTCATGGAAAATTCTTTCATGCTTCCGCTCTGATCCAGTGTTGGTGCAACTGTACACACGTGTGTCTGTAACATGTTGTCTCCCCCTCCAGATGTTCTGTTGTGCTGGCTGGAGACTCATTTCTTTTAATTCAAACCGTGATCTTCAGGGTGATTTTATGTAAAGTATAACTCAATCCTTTCGTTTTAAACATGAAATTTGGGACTAGATTACCAAAATCTGATATGTTTAGACGTGTATAGGACTAAACTCAAGCAATGATTGTGAATCTCATCAATGGAGTCGGTTACATACGAGACAGGCTATGGTTCTATTTCTGGTTTAGGTTTTCATATCAGCTTCCAACTGGTAACAATCTAGATCACAACAGGAACGTACACAGCAACTTCAAGAATTATACATGAAACAGAACCGCAAAATAAGAGCATTAATAAAGGAATCACTCTTAACGGCCCCTTTATCTTAGATTGTTTTAAATATTTAGATGCTGAATAATAAAATATGTCTACGTGGAACAAAAATCCTTCCCCAAAGCAATGGTAATTCTAGCTATTTTGCAGACTGAAGAGGAAGTAATGAATAACATATCAGAATACATAATGAATGGTAAAAGCGCCACAGACTGCTGGGAGCAATCATATAATCAGAGTCTGCCCGGTGTCCTCGGTATCTACAAGGCTTCCAGGAAAAATCATGCTCCTCCGTTTGATTATTTTTGTAATCGCTGGAAGTTGTTCAAAGTTCTGTGATACAAGGCACACGTAAAAGTATCTATTTACTATAAATGAACTGAGCCGAGGGCATAAAACCGAGGAGAGCTTGGTACATCTCATATGAATCGGGAAACTACGTCTGTAGTCATGGGACTTGGCTCAGTCTTTAACATTAAGTTTCATGGAGCACAACGTGCATAAAATCCTCCACTAAAATGGTTTTGTGGAAACTGATCCATTATCATACTGATTTTACATTAAATAATATGTTTTTGTATGTTAAGCATTTTATTAGAATGGAAAACATTTATATAGATAAGAAAATAGTCGTACAAAAAAAATATATAAAATGATCAACCCGACACGGTCTGTTTTTCCAAACAGCAAAGTCTAACACAAAAACTCTTCTGAGCGGTTCTAAAAGGAAAGGCAGAGGCATTGTCCACAGACCTAGTATCAGGAGATAACGAGCCCTCAGAAGATGCTCCCTGGTATATGTTTGGAGACAACCTGTTGTCTGGCCGAAGCTCTTTGTCAAAAGCCATTATGTTCCATTCTTGCCGTCTGTTCCTGGCTTTCCTCACTTTTTTCACCTCTCGAGTCGTACCGTCTACACGCTTTTGTTCCTGATTGCATCAAGAGAAGAAAGAAACACAAACCCACAGCAAAGGAAAAAAGGGGGGGACAAAAGTTCAGAGATGTTCAGAAACAGAAAACATTTCTTTAGGTTGGATAAAGCAAAAGAATAGTTAGTATGGGAGGGCACACAGGGCTACAGTATTATCTAAAGGCAAAAGAAAGACCCCACTTGTGTTTTTCTACAACTAGTTCTGCTAATTCTTACAAATAACATTGGTAGATTAGATATTTCCAGCTAACGGTAAAAGAAATTTAAGCCATTGACGAACCCAAGCACAATAAGCATTCATTGTTGTGTGAATGTTGTATTGGTTAGACAATTATTGTAACAGTCATTAATGGCACTTGCCAATTCAACCAAAATGTACCTTACTGATGCCTGTAGACGTGGTGTTGAAAGGGAACCTGTATTAGTGCTACAGAAATATCTGGCCAAAGAGCAGGGAAAGAACTTCCGCGTTGGCATATACTAGTAAACAGACTTTTTACGGACAGACCGCAGTTAGTGAATATATGGGAATAATTACCTTCTGCCTTCTCTTCTCTTTCCTTTTATCTTCTGTGTCCTGTAACATCTTTTCTTTCCAAAGATCAAAGAAGTATGAAGGGTCCGTGTAAAACTTTAAACCATCTTTTCTGTCATCTCTATTTGTCGAAAGAAAAAAAGAATAAATAATCACACACACACACACACACACAAGGGTTATTAATGCCCCACTTGTTTATGGGAGGTTTATAGATGGTCCCGGGTTTCTTTATTTAAATAGCCGGGCAGTTTATGAAGGTTCTGCGGTCACCGACCTGTACGGCGATAGAATATTCAGCGGCGGTGGCTTGTCGCACGTGTTATAGATGTCTGTGATAGGGTGCGGGATGCTATTCGTGGAGACGACTTGCTGATCTTGAATTGTAGAGCTTTTGAAGGCCTTCCGCATGTTAATATCTTGCAGGGAGACTACGATTTCACAAAAGATATAAAACAATGATCAAAAGCATGTTTCACGCAAAACATAAAACGAGATCTATTTACATAAAATAATTCAGCGACTTATTTTCTATGCATGCTAAAAAATTTCATGATAAAATCAAAACATTTCCTCTGTTGGTACTATGAATTTAGCGTTCGATTAACAATGAACTGTGTACACGTTACACGTATACAATTTTAACATGGAAGTCCCCGGATTTTGTTGACATATGCCTCAGACCCAGTTCTCAAGCAGCAACTATAATTAGTTTTTTCTGTAATTTATATGCTATCAATGTTTCCGAATTTCTTCCGTCTGGTCTTTAGAAGTACAAAGCATCTTTCATATATAATCCGCACAGACCTTCATTGATAAACCCGGTAGAGTTTACTGGAGGAGGCTGATATCGGCGGAGAAGAGACGGTTTCCTGATGTCGGCGTTAAGGGATGGATTAGGTTTGCAGGAACATGTTTGACTTGAAAGTCCATCAGTATCTCAAGTCCATCTCTGGCTGCATTGCCATTTCAAAAAGGTTACACTTCCACGGGTGATTCAGAGAATAACAATTTAGTTTTGTACTTGGAATGGCGTTAGAAATAGTAAATAGGACCCTGCTTACCAAATGTATCGTATGTGCGATTCTGTCAATCGTAGTTTTGTCATACCCTTTGAATATAGGTATAGCAAGAAGCGCTGCGTAAATTATTGGCGCTATATATCATTAATAACAATCACCACACGACGCAGCCGCCGCACGCTCTCAGCAATGGCCGTGTAACGAGCGGTTCACGCATCACTTCTGGTACAGCGATTTCATGCCGCTACCCACCCTCTTCCACGGTTGAATCCAGCTGGGTGACTTTGACGGCCAGGCGATCGATTCTGTCCTGGAGAGAATTTGCTCTGATGTAGAAATGGTTCGCCTCATTAAACAACTCGCCAAATATGTCTTCGGCATGTTTGCCTGCCAGACGAAAAAATAAAATAGTGAGAGTAATCAGCTAATTTACTGTTAAATCTGTTGGCTCTGGGAAAATATGTTACATAAAGCCTGCATTTATAGCGCTTATTTACGTCTATTCGGTATAATTTTAAAGTGGAACTCCCACCGTTTTCTGTTACTAGAATATATGTTATCAAAGGCTGTGTGCTTTTTCATATGTTTCTCTAGTGGACTGAACTGTAGAGACGCTCACAGATCCACCATAAAGGAAATATTATATCCGTATAGAAAGTATATTAAAGATTGACAGGTAAGCAATGCTTTACCATCCGCAGAGTCATATAGTTATTACTCAATACAGAAACAGAACATCTCCGAGCGATCAGTAAATATGTTATGGCATAAGCAAATAAGCCTTGATCTTCAGGTAAAACGGAAGAGCAAAAGTTTTGACTCCTAAAATCTAGAAATACAATTATTTAAAGGGGGAATGATGTCATTGCAACACTAAATCACAAGAAAACATTACATTTTTACTCAGATATCGGCAAATAATAATAAAGCTATTTTTTTTTAATCCAATTAGTGATACAGAAACCGGGCACTTACTCAGACTGCTAAGCTGGCGTATGATCGCAGCAAGGGTGCTGTTGGTTACACATTCCAGTTCGCTGGTGATCCCGTTGGGTATTGATCCACGACAAAGGTGCCTGGGCTCGATATTTCTCTTAACCAACGGCATGGCTCCGAATCTGTAACAAAGAACGGCCGTGAAACTCATGAACAGCACTCTGTGACACGGCGAAACCAGGTGAACGCATTCAGATCCCACCAACTACTTTACCAACCCCAGCAAAATCTAAAGACTCAACATCTGAACTGCTGGAGGATCATGGTGAAGAACCTCTGTTCTTCACTACAAGTAACATTAAGACAGACCAACATTTCTCTATGCTAGAAGAGATACTGATAATGTACAGTCAATCCCCACTATTTCGGGGCATTAAACCGTAGCCCACTTTTTTGCTATTCACGCGCACCTCATGGGTAAGCGGCCATGTGCACAGAGTCCCCCATCTTACATCACAAACGGGATAAAGGGGTCCAAGCGTAGTACAAACGTGTCGTAGAGTGAGCGTAAGCGTTAGTAGGCTGTGAGGAATCTCCTTGATAAAGTACATGTTTCAAAATGTGACAGCGTATTGGGAGACCAAACGATTGTACATACAAAGAAAACCGGCATAAAAATCCATTTATAAAACAAACTGCGTAAGGAATAAGCTGTTTACAAGAAGGTTGCATGAAATGAGTCTATGGTGATGAGTAGGAATAGTTTGTGGTGATCAGGGACCCGCAGGAGCCGAATCCCCATTTTTCCCAAAGATCAATGGTTCTGTATTCACGATTTCTGTATTCACGGGGGATTCGAGGAACCTAGCCTCTGCGAGAAGCAAGGATTGAGTCTAGAAAGTCTTGCAAGAGAATTAATGTTGATCTTATGTTCACCTGTCAGTTACTGGTGCGATCTGTAGTAACCAGTAAATGGATGAAGTGGCTTAAATTTCTTTTTTGTCTGAAGCGTCGGGCATTTAGCAAGTTAAGCAAATATACCTCACCAGATTTATTCTTTCATCAATGTTTAATATCATGAAAGTACACATTTTTAAAGAAGCATTTTTTAGTTTCTATGGAAACAAACTGTCTTCTTTTGTTGCACAACAAGTGTTCCCAGCAAAAAACATAAAAATAAAGAAATAATTTTTATTTAAAGATGAAAGAATTCTCTGGGAAGGGTGTGGGCATTCAGTAATACTATATTATACTATGAAAATATTCTTCACCCCACTACGTTCATATATACTGATCGACCTGCACAAATAACATTTATTTAGTTATAAATGTTAAAAAAAAAAAACATTTGGCAATACCTTTAAACTACCCCAACAATGACAATCCAGGAAGCAGAGTCAATGTCAGGACGGACACTGCTCCAGGTTATAGAGCTATTTATGAAATTACCTTCTTGAAGTGAGATGAGAGATTACTATACTTTATTACGTAAATAAGTGGTTTTAATGAATTTCTAAATTTGGAGTGAAATTATTTACCATCTATAGTTGTGGTAGTCAGATACATATAATACATACAGCTGCAGGTTATGGGGTGACCTTCTACAGGAGTATGTTTACGTGTCCCAACATCTGGTGAAAAGAAAAAAAAAATTGCATGGTGCACCAAAGTAGCAGCCAATATTACACTGATCAACCATAGCATTATGACCCCCTGCCTAATATTGTGTAGGTCCCCCTTTTGCCACCAAAACAGCCCTGACCTGTCGAGGCATGGACTCCAATAGACCTCTGAAGGTGTGCTGTGATATCTACACCAACACGTTAGCAGCAGGTCCTTTAAGTCCTGTAGGTCGTGAGGTGCCCCATCATCTCCATGGATGGATCCTGGTGCCATTTGTTCTCCAGGTAAGGGACGCACCCAACCATCCACGCGATGTAAAAGAAAACTGCATTCATGAGACCTGGAGAAAACTGCAAGAGACTTCTTCCATTGCTCAGTTCTTATGCTCACATGCTCAATGTAGGTGCTTTCGGCAGCGGCCAGGGGCCAGCATGGGCAGCTACACAGCCCCATTTGCACGTCTCTTACCTTCTTAGGTCCTATGGTGGGAGCAGTCCTGTCTGCCCCTACAGACAGCGAGCAGGGTGGCAGACAACACAAGATTGAGTACCTTGCCAACCCCTGTCAAATATACAGTCTTTCCCCCAAATAATTAATGGAAAGGGATATGATGGCTGGGCATTAATGAGAATGTCAAGTACTTTCCAGCAGAACAGCACTGTATAAAAATAATCCCCAATAAATTATTGTACAGAGCTGCGGAATATGATGGCGATATATAAAACAATAAATAATAATAATAATGATAAATGCTTCTGACTTGGCACAAAATACTATAAACTACGCAAAGGTGCCACAGGTACACCCTGGCCACTTGAATCTACAATGGCCTTGTATCACCAGCTGGCCCTTTTACATGGACTAGTGGGAAAGTTGTGTGGCACCTCATCTATTTTACTTAAAATATTGTGCACTGTGGCACAACGTCAGAAACGGCCAGAGATGCCAGGCTTAGAAGTGGTGCTTCGCTAACACGAGCAGCTTGCAAACACAACGTATGCCTGGTGACGACAATTCACTTTGAGCCAAAATGTCTCATGCATGTCCGTGGCCAACCAAAGGTCCTACAGAACAAATGTTTAGAAGCAAACAACAAGAACATGGGATTTGATCGGACAAATCAACTGTTACATCTGTAAACCATCACAAGAATGTGCCGGCCTGGTACCAAAAAGCGCCAGTGCTGATCGTGCAAATTAGAGTCTTAAATTCTCTTTAAATTGGCATCAAATGGGACAAAATGTTCGTTTTCAAAACATGAATTGGATATTTTTTGGAAATCTTGCTCCCAGATGGTCCAGGCAAATCCATACACAAGGACTTAAGACAAACACATTCTCAATTTAAATCCCCCCAAAACCCCATTCTTAAAAAAAAAAACAAGCCCATAATATACTGGGCAAGCTCAGGAACGTCGTTAAAGGGATTAAAGAGGCTGAAACATGTTTGATGTAAACAAGCCGGATATTTCTTTTGGAAATCTATTCGCTTTGTACAGAAATAACATTGGCAGACTTAACAATATACTGTCCCTTATCAATTACGTAAATATTTATAATAGTTTTGATTTGCATAGCACCACCGTATTCCGTAGCACTGTACAACAGCTCAACAAGAGATAAGTAGTGCAAAAAATGAAGATGGTGCCTGACTGGCCTTAATGTAAACAAAGTGTAAGTTTAAAGGGACACTCGTATGACAGATGTCGTCATTTGATCCCTCCTTGCAAATGAATCAAGGGATTCTACAGAATCTCCCCATGCATTTAGGGCTGCAACAACTAATCGATAATAGATAATGAAAATCGTTGCCATGCTTTTATACATATATTTATATACACACGTGTATAGCTAATCTTGCAGCATGGAGTCAGAATGCGTTACCGATGGGAGTCTTTCACACGCCGGCATAAATGTGTCATCACAGCTCATTTTCTGCACAATTTGGCTTCGGTTGTCTGCTTGGCAGAAAGTATTGTGAATATCACACAACAAACAGGCTTGTGAACCTTTCACACACCCTGCCAGTCTGCTGCTCATATACTCAACGTATCTACAAACAAATAGAAAGCCTTTGTGTGCTGCTCCATGAAACCTGGTCTTCCTATACCAAGATAAAAAAATCTTAACCTGTTCTCCCGACACACCGACTAGATTAAAGTATTAGAAAAAAAAAAAAGATGCTGACAAGTTAATCCTCTTCTTACCAGGACTGATGCTCATTCTGCATCCACCTCACTCCAGACGGCTCGCTCCAGACGGCTACAAGAAAATATTCCTGGGCAGCCATTTCTTTGTAATTAGAATGATATAATGAGCATCTTCAGATACAATAGATCGATACAGGGGGGGAGCAGGGCTTAGAAATACCGTATTTGCTCGATTATAAGACGACCCCCCAAATCTGAATATTAATTTAGGAAAAAAAAGAAAAAGCCTGAATATAAGACGACCCTATAGAAAAAAAAGTTTTACCAGTAAATGTTAATTCATCTAAACTATTTTTTTTAATAAAAGCTATGATTGAGAAAAATATTTTGGTTTTATTTCCTTCTATTTTCCAACCTGCCCCCCCCCCAGTTATGCACATCTGCCCCAGAAATGCCTTTTACCCCCTATATGCCACTGTGCCCCATGATATGCCTTTTAATCCTATATGCCACTGTGCCCCATGATATGCCTTTTAACCCTATATGCCACTGTGCCCCATGATATGCCTTTTGACCCCTTATGTGCCACTCTGTCTCCAGAAATGCCTTATACCCCTATATGCCACTCTGGCATTAAGGGGGTTAAAAGGCATATTATGGGGCAGAGTGGCATATAGGGAGGTTTAAGGCATTTCAGGAGGCAGAGTGGCGTATAGAGAGTTAAAAAGGCATTTCTGGAGGCAGAGTGGCACTAAGGGGGTTAAAAGGCATTTCATAGAACACTCTGCCTCCAGAAATGCCTTATGCCCCCCATTTAACACTCCCCTGCCCCCCCCCAAATTTACCGGTGCTTCTGAGTCCCGTCAGGTAGCCGGGGCAGCGTGTTGATCTCTAAGTGATTCGCGTAGACAACTTACGCTGCAGCCGGAGGGAGGTGTGGCTAGCAGCGGGGGTTGTCTGCGTCCATCGCGCAGACCAACCGGCACCGGCGCGGGGAAGTCTCTCTGACAGTCTCGGGGAAGGTCTGCTCGACAACCCCCCGCTGCTAGCCACACCTCCTTCCGGCTGCAGCGTAAGTTGTACTCAGAAGGACTCAGAAGCAACGGTAAGTGGGGCGGGGGGGGTACAGGAGGATCCAGGTCCCCTGCAGCTGCGGGGGATTTGGATCTTAGTCTCAAAGTCAGACCTATTTGAGGTCTGATTATAAGACGACCCCGATTATAAGACGAGCATTTGCTCTGAAAAAAACCTCGTCTTATAATCGAGCAAATACGGTAATGTTTAGAAGAAAAAAAAAAAAGAAGAGACCGCTTGAGCTCATCGCAGGATCTCCTATTATTACAGCCGGTTATATCAACTGCGCACATGCAGCGATCCTAACAGTACCGTTCCCATCATCACAAGAGTGATGATGGGAACTTTAACAGCTCTACTCGGAGGAGTGTCGAAATCCAGTTTTAAAGGCCTCTAATTAAATATAATATAAATCACACACATGGCCACCCTCTCGATACAATACGGAACAGAACAAAAAAAGGAGGGCAGCACTGAAGGAACACAACGGGGTCTATTCACGAATAGCAGAGTTGCCGTTGCAACTCCTTGACTTTACTATACATTATGGAGGATCTGTTGGAGGAGCTCGGCTGGTTCTGCCATCTGCCCAACAAACTCTTGCTTTAGTGAATAGACCCCAAAGAACCTCACGCATGTTCAGCGCCTTCCCCATCCCCAGCCATTTAAACCATATTCAACAGCCAGTTAATTTGGCTTAACCATTTCATAACCAGGGGTTTGACACCCTAGTGACCAAAGCTTATATGCTAGTTTAATCATTACCCGCATTCTTCATGTTTAAGGTGCCCACACAAACTGATTTTTCAAGGTAGATAAGGAAAAAGAAAATAAGACAAAATATGTTCCGTAAACAGCCCCTCTGCCACCCCCCTTCATTTTGGAGGGGCAAAGTGCTCTCCTTACATGCTACACTGGGCTTTTGTTACTATTATAGTCAAAAGTTCTGTTTAGGAAGTTCTGTTAATATAAAAAAAAAAGAAGAAGAAGAAAAATAACTATTTTAGTGTAATCCCTACATTTTAGTATACTTTTTTAGTGACCCTATTTACTGGATTTTTTGCGGTTGAGTATATAATGACAGGATCTTAAATCTTATAAGACATCTTGCGAAAAGAATACTAACCATACACTTTTCTTAACTAAAAGGAAAATCCATTTTATGCTATGCAAGGCTATATATGAAGCACAATTAAATTAAAGCGAATGGGGGGGGGGTATATTCCACTGTCAGAAGGTTAAGAAATAAATAAAAAAATAAAGTTACCCACCATATGCCTCACAAGAGTACCCTCAAACTGCTCACATCAGGGGTCATCAAGCCTTGCGAATGGACACTTCGATCTGAATGCACACAAGCCCTGGGAACAAAACACACGAACGCTGATCAGAATGCATGGACCTGATTAAAAGGTAATAAATTAAAGCCAAAATACAATTAGGAAGAATGACCTCTCGCAGAGTTTAAATGAATCTCATCAGTCTGCGGATGTGTGAACGGAGGAACCGGAATGTTTTTTCTATATAATTACTAAAGAAAAAACAACCAGCGCTCAGCCCTTTGTGAATTAAAAGGGACACTGTAGCCACCATACCCACTTTAATGAACATGATAGCCGAGCGTCACTTTTCTTTTTTGCAAATAAATGCATAGAAGGATTCAGCAGGTATTCTTTTTTTAACCGGGAAGCATAGAATATTAAAGTAGTAGCTAAGTAACTTAATGCGTATTAGTCGTTGGTGAGGCTGCTTGTGCCCTGGACTTCCCCTGAGCACCACGTGTGTATATTAATACTCATTCTTCAAAAATGAGAAAAATGAATAAATACTTACATGATGTACATGCCCTCCTCTGCCGCGCCCAGAAAATTCTGGACAATCAGCCATGGCTGCCTAGCTTGTGAAATTAGTCCAGGCACCCCAAGTAGTTCGAATTTCCTATTGATTTGCCCTGGGGAGCCACACGCCTTTAGTGACGGATAGGACACCCGAGAACTATCAACGTCCAGCGGATTCAAAACAGCAAGCGGATGAAAAGAAAACCAGACCGAGTCTGTACCAAGCCAGACTCATTATATTTATTTTCTAGAACCGGCTACTTCTACCTCATTTTCACACTTCCAGATCTGTGATTTATTTCCAGATTGTTTTTTAACCCAAAGTCGGACAACGGAAGAAAGCTACTTACAGGGAGACAAACATGCACGGTTAAATCAGCGAGATAAGAGTCAGTCTAATGCCCCAGAAGACTTTCCACATGTGCATACTGGTGTCTGCTTGCACACAGGGATCTCCGAGACAATGCTGGATCCAACTGGAAGTAAATAATTCCTATAATTCCTTTCCTGATCCTCTACGATCTGAGTTCAGACCCCTTTACTCTTCCGAAGCAGCTCCAACACCTCTTCCGGTTTCTGTTGGAGTTCCCAAGTATCAGTTGGCCCTCTGCGCTTCTCTGTTTAAACTTCATCTCTCTGGAAAACTAATCAACAAATTTGGTTTCCAGTATCATCTATATGCAGATTATACTTAGATCTTCCTGCCCTACCCCGATCGCTCTCCTTCTCCCATGTCCCTGATTACAAAATGCTTGTCTGCTATTTCTTCATGGATATCACAACGCTACCTGATACTTAACTGAATTTATCTTCTCTCCTTCCATCTCCACCCCAGCAACTGAATTATCTATCTCAATTAACACCACCACCGTCTCTCTCCTACTAACCAGGCCAGACGCCTTGGGGTCATCTTTAACTTAAACCTCTCCTTCATCCTTCACATTCAGTCAGAGCCGCTTGTACCTCTTCCATTTCCTGCTTAAAAGATGCTACTCGTGCTGCCCCATATCTCTCGAACTCCCTTTCACCAAACCTCTAGCTTTACCCTACTTCTCTGTAATCAAGAAGAGTCTCAAAGCCCAATCCTTCAGAGAAACATACAATCTCTGCAGCTAGAACTTATCTGCCGCTAATACAACTCCCAGATCAATCTATAGCATCTCTATCCCGGTCTCTTCACCCCATTCCCTGACAGCCGGGCCTTCCTTACATAATGTATCGGTTTGTCTTAGTCTCAGTTCTAATTACGTCAATGCATGATAATGCATACGATGGCTGGAGTGCCCCTCTAACCACTGAACTATGGATTTCTTGAGACCGGCTCAGCTTACAGAGAAACTTGCCAGTAATGACCCTTTTTCATGCATTTTGAATTCAGTTGAAACTACAACTCCCCCGCCAACTACTGCCTCGGTAAATAAACCCCATTTTGAACCGCAGAGAGAGAGAGAGAGAGAGAGAGAGAGAATCAATTGTTCCTTAGAAGTGGTGACCAAAAAGTATTGTTCTACCTTCTTTCCATGCATACAGCTAACTCCATAGCTGGAGCACACGACTAATCATTGATATGTCCCGAGCGTACATCACTCCTGTGCCCAAAGCCAAGAGGACCTCAGATTCCACCGCAGGGTTGTTGAGGAGGAGCAGGTTATGGAGACGCTCCCTGTGTGGTAAGCGTATGGAAAGGCGATAGATTCACTTTCACTGCAGAGATGATTGAAACTACGTTGGTCCCGAGCGCGTTACCAATGTGTTGATGCTTCTAAGCCTTCTGACTCAGCTTCTTGCCTTTGTTATCATCACATCCTAATGATCGGAGTGCACGCTTTATTTGGATTACTGTATAAACACGGGAACCATCCAATTCTGCTGTTGATACAGCTGGTGCTTCAGTATCTTTAGGGTCATTAGCCCACCCCCGCTCCACGGTGACAGAAACCTCTGATGCAGACCACAAAAGCCATGGTGTTTCAGAACCTATCCCTACAGCACGGGGAACCGGCGCGTATCAGAAGAGATAAGAAACTTTAGTACAGATTATTTCATTCTGAACTTCCAAGGAGACTGGTAAAAAGACTGGCTGGGATGTAGTAAATATATATTTTATTCGATCTTTCCGACTGACATCAGCATAATGGAATAACCACGTCCGAGGCTCGGGTAATAGATGGGAAATAGACATGATGCATTTGTTTTCATGAATAAATAATGGTCTAAAACGGGACATCAGCTCAAAATGCTTGAGCCTCTCTGGTCAACGGAGAGCGGTAAATTTCGTCACTTTGGTTTAACAATCCCTGCAGTGCAGAATTATCCTTCCACAGGAAACGGCGACGTGTATTCCACGATAATTAATGGAAGTGCGCATTTCTAAATTGTCAGGGCCTGAATCTCACTTCATCATATACGGAGGGGGGATTCTCCCTTTGGGTTTATGAATGGAGGGATATTTTCACAAACATGCGAAGGTCTTAATATATAGCGCCATCATATACTAAATCGCTGTACAACAGGATACTACCAAGTGTCTCCCAAAACAGAGAAACGATTTTCCAGCACACAACTTTTATCTGCGAGGGGGACTGATGCGAAAATTGCAGCATTCTCATAATCATGACACCAGTTCCGGCCCTGCTGATGCATGCAGAACGTAGGGCTATAGGAAGAGCGTGCTAAACTTTGGAAATCCCTGCGCATGTAGAATATGCGCATTCACCCTTAAGTTAAAGGTTTCCCTGATGCAACCTAATTTAAAGGGCACCTTGTATTTTCTTAAGTAAAGGACTGATTCCTATGTAAAAGTCTGGTCACTAAGCCCTCATCTCTCATGGTGCGAGAAACATCAAATAACATAATGCTAAAATGAAGTGTAGAAGGGAGACGTTAGAACTAGAGCCCTGCGCCGGACTGTTTTCTTGATCCCACTGCCGCTGAATTTCTGACCATTACCACCCGCTCCTGCAACATGTGTGTTCCACTCCCGCAACATATATGTGTCCAATCCCGACCACTCCCGCAAACACAATTCACTGATACTCATTCATTCGCTCAATCTCGCATACTCGTTCATACAAACTCCCCCACCCCTTTACCTGAACTGCAGAAAGGATAGGGGCACACCAGGACTGTTAAATCAAGAAACACAGTGTAAATCTAGGGCTTACATAGAAAACCTTGATGTTTCCGTCCCACCATGGAGTTCAAAAGTTTGGGGTCATTTAGAAATGTCCTTGTTTTTTGAAAGAAAAGAAATTCTGTCCATTAAAATAAGATGAAATGGTTTAGAAATTCAGCGCAGATGGCGTTGATGTTGTAAATGATTGTTGTAGTTGAAAACAGAACATTTTTAACGGAATATCTTCATAGACGTATAGGAGAACCTTTATCCCTCCCATCACTCCTGTGTTCCAACGGAACGTTGTGTTCATTAATCCAAGTTTAGGTTTAAGTATAAAGTGCTATCGTTAAAAAACCCTTTTGCAATGATGTTACAGCTAGAAGCTTAATGGTAGTATATATATATATATATATATATATATATATATATATATATATATATATATATATATGGGACATATGCTACACACACACTATACTGGCATGTCGTAACACCAATGACAATGTTCACACACACCTCATAAAGAAACAGCGTTTACGACTCAGGATCAAAGTAAAGGCTGCAGTCACAGCTGCCTCGGAAACAAATTAAGTGCGAAAGGACAAGAAGCACAGTTATACTCGCGTAAATGGGAAGTAAAAACGCCTAAAAGACCCAAAATCGGAAAGCTTCTGAACAAGCACCAGGGTGTCAAAAAGCAAGGTAACGCCGCTGTGAAATCTCAGCTCCTGCAGAGTATCTAAAGGATCAGTAAATGGGTTTTAATAAAATTTAAATGTATTTCAATTTAACCCTTTCTCCCTAGAAGAAAAAAAAGTTTTCCCATGGCTTTAAAGTATCTAAACAAGATGGGGTACACATACAGAAAGAAAAGTTTTAGAAATAAATACACGATTATTGGTGAATCTCCCACTATACTCATCTTCATAATTTAGTTTTACGTTCCATGCCAATACCCATGATCCTCTTGGAGACTGGAACACACATGGGATGTAGGGCTCCACATAGGCTGCGAATGGCGCCTGACATCCTTATAGAAGCCACATATTGTAGCAACATGCATCTAAATGTGGAGCAATACTCTGGCTTTACATCTGGCACAAGAAATAGAGGAGTGGGTTTCCCTATTTTGTATATCTTGCGTATTTGCAGGTTCAGACTAAACTTTGGTGTTGAGCAGCCTGTCCGGCCACAGGACTCAATAATGGTGTCTGGAGAAGGCTTTAAGTTGCTTGAGAGTCTCATTTGGGTTAAAATGCCGCCCCACTGATTCAGCTCCTTGGTACGCAATATAACCATGAAAAATTAGATAGGACTCGCCAAGCTTAGTCGTAGTGGCCGGTATATGCAGTATATGGCCATATAGTGTGATGGAGTCCCCAATATTTAAGCGTTAGGTGTTTTTTGAAAGGTATTTGCTGGGTCTGCGCTGAATTCTTGGTTTGCTTTGACATACGGCACACCTAAGGTCAGGTATCAGCCCGACACAGCAACACATCATGCCGGGAAAAACACGAACTAAGGACGCGGGCGCCAGACTTTATAGAAGTTTTCCAGCTCATCGGCTTCATGTAAGAAAAACAAACATACATTCTTGGTCCCCAACGGACAACTACACAAAATAAACACAAAAACCTCCATGTACTCACCCGTCTGCTTTACTAGAACATCGTTCCACAGCATGCGCCCCTCCGGCTGCTCACTTTCATTTTTAACCCATTTGCTTTTCTTCTTGAGGGGGTGGCTATTATTTTACATGATATGGCAAAGGGCAGATTCTCTGGTTTAAATTACTAGCTGGGTCAGGAAGGGCGAGACACGAGCTATATTTTCTTATCAAAGAGACCCGCAATCAATAATAGCTCAGAGGCAGCAAGCGATTTACTATGCTTCCCGTTACTCAGCAATATTGGCTCTAAACCGATAGATCTCTACAAGTAAACAGATTGAGGACAGCGATAGGAAGTCACAAATAAACGGCGTCCAGAAGGGAGCGTGAATAATGAAGATGCAGAGCCGTCTCGGAGAGGAGTTTATCAGAGGTTCTCAGCAGCTCGGAAGTATTCATCTTGATACGGGAAGAGCTCTCCCTAAATACAGAAGTTCTCCATGAGCAGGAGAACACAGCACATGGAGTGTCTACAGAAAAAGACAGCCACGTGTTTTGTCATCAGATGTCTTTCGTCATCAGAGCTCTGGAGGTAGAGCGGACTCCCCAGCACGATACATTTAATGAGAAAAATCAGTTTGTTTTCATTCGCACAATAATAACTATTGTTACGAATACCACAAAGAGAAGGTAGTCTTCATGTAGAAGACTTCTCAGGACTGCTCCTATCCCCACGCCAGGGCATCAGACTCCACGCACCACCTCAGCTTTGCTAGCCTCACTCCTGCTGTCTGGCGTCTCTGAAGCTCTCATTCATTAGTCTGTGTTGAGAAATAACATTAATTTACACAATGTTCACCCCGAGGTACAGCTGCGTGGCTTGTTCACCACAAACATTTGCACGTCACTTCTAGTGTAAAACCCCCTTCTAGATTGTAAGCTCTTTCAGGCAGGGCTCTCCACACCTCTATTTTCTGTAAGTCAAATAATGCGATGCACTGCTTGTTATGTCCTGTTCACCCATTGTACAGCGCTGCGGAATATGATGGAGCTATACATAAATAATATATTCACACAGTGCGGCAGGGTTTCCGGACTGGTGCCTGCCAGGTTAAATTAGGAAAACATTTTTAGCAAAACATTTAAAGAATAAATGTCACATAAAACACGGCATTCTGCACAACCAAAAATCCGTACACACGTCAGGCTTCCATGGAAAGCGCAGATAACCGGAGAGAAGAAATGTCTGACCTTTCCGAGGAGCTGGAAACAGAGTAACCAGCACCTCAATAATCTGGAACCCAAGTCACCTCCACGTGGTACCGCAAGCTTAACGCTTTCTATGCCACGCACACCGGGATGAGAAATATTTTCACTCTGCTTTAGTAGCTATTACAGGTTTTCACACTCTATAAAAACATCATGTTTCTTTTCAACCACTTTTAAAACCAAATAATTATGCCACGTCACTTATTTCAGCCCACGGGGCGATTCCCTTGTCCGCCGAGCTTGCGACGGGAATGCTCCTCTGTGGAAGGGATCGGCGCCAAAAGCCCACCGAGCGCACCTGCCGCACATCCATACACTCAACAGGCTTCCAACCATGGCTGCAAGTGACTTGTTACGGGGGTGCTTGCCAAACGCGTGGGAGCACAGCCAGCACACCCGGCGCGTCCACAATGTCATGCATTTCAACACACTACTACAAAGGCGAATCTAATCTCCTACACACAACGTACCAAACCCGGGGCTTGTGCATTGACTATTATAATTATCGATTGATATAGCAGCACCTTATGCCGTAGCGCTGTAAAGCAGGCAAACAGGACACAACGATTTGGACTTACACTAACAAAAAGCGAGACCGACGGACGGGCACTGCTCAAACGAACTCCTGTATAGTGTATTATAATACACAATGACCACAAATAATACCCGGCCTGGTGGCAGAAGTCAGTTTTAGGACAAATCAGTGTTAACCCCTTAAGGACAATAGGCGGTCCCTAAACCCACTGAAAACAATGCATTTTGAGCCCATACATGTCCTCACCTGGCTGCTGGACTGATCTAATCTGCCAAAGGTGCATCATTCAGCGATCCTCTACAGGCCGTATACAAAAATAGCAATACCGGCACACTTCTAACGGCGACACCGGCAAAATTCTAACGGCGACACCGGCACATTTATATTAGCTATACCAGTATAATTCTAATAGCTACACCAGCGTGTTCTAAGCAGAAGTTCTTAAAGCCTATAACAGATGTGATGCTGCGCTTTGCAGGACAAATTCTACGATGTAAAATGAAGAGTCCAGCACCGGATGATCAGCTCGGTGGCACGGTACTATATAAAGCTATATACTGTATATATATCCGTTATACAGCCCTGCGGAATACGATGGCACTACATAAACCACTGATAAAGTATATTATATGCGAGTGATTTTATGGTTAATGTATCACAGCCTGCGAGGTTATATTTCACACACGAGCATCTGGGTCCGTGAAACGTGATCGCTGGCAGCCCTGAGCGTGCATTCCACTCATCGCACCAGACAAGCCGCTAGTAACCCCGGGTAGCTGGAGAAAGCCCAGAAGAACGCGGGAACCTCAGAACCGCGCCAGGACCTCGATGGCAGGAGAAGAATGACATTCCTAAGAACACAGAAAACCTGGAGAGCTTATCCGCCGCTCGCTGACCAAACACATCAGCAACACAATGCCAACAACAACACGGCTCTGGCACAAAGGGGCCCGACTGCCACACCGCCATTCATTCCAAAACCTGCTAAACTGTGGCCCCCAAGCGGCAGCCAAGCTCTCCAGCCAATGATCCTCCTGCGATGGCAGAGGGTGAGCAATGTGCTGCCTGCCAGACAGCGGGGGGGGGGGGCAACAGATCAACATAAGGCTTGATCAATAGGGGGCTAGTTCATATATTAACCCCTTCAGTGCACAAAAGCAAAAGATGAGCACACACTGCAAGGTGCGGGGATTTCATACATCGCTTCCCGCTTGTGACATTAGAC
Organism: Spea bombifrons; assembly: GCF_027358695.1. Classification (NCBI taxonomy): domain Eukaryota; kingdom Metazoa; phylum Chordata; class Amphibia; order Anura; family Pelobatidae; genus Spea; species Spea bombifrons. The sequence continues at coordinate 125,845,540 of NC_071088.1, forward strand.
AAAGTCCCATCAAACAGGAGAAAAAACATTAAGGATCATCAATATAAAAATATAAATAATGAAAAAAAAAACAATTAAATGCCCCAGAAGGGACAGAGTATTCTGGAAATCACGTGTCATAATCCAGCTGCTCCTAAAGGCTTCCCCACTGACCCCCAGGGCTTCCCAGTGTGTATGAGGACGGAGCCCGCGGGACAGGCTGCGGGGTTACGAGCTCTGCACACAGATATGGGGTCTGGGGGTAGATAACTAGCCACGGGCCTGAGCTGGGTAGCCAGATGGCTCCTGTTTTAAATGGCTGTATTTATTAATAAGAGCTCGCCAATAAAGTCGTGAGGCTATAAGGGTATCGCGCACGTCATCATTTATTTGATGGGCAGAATTCACCTAATTCCCCCTAGGCCCGAGCGCTCCGCTCCAGTCAGCGCATCCCCACACTCCCACACCATGGGATTAATGGAGAGGCGACCTTGCTGAGCCCTGGTTGCGTGAAGGGGCTTCTCTCACACAGGGGGCATGTACGGGGGTATATAGGGCATACACACCGGTCCAGCCGCCGCTCACTGCTCCATCCTGCAGCGTGTCCTTTCCGCCGTGAAGGTTAACGGTCTCGCTGCTCGGTCCCGGCTGCCGTGACTCCGCTCTCCATCACTTTCCACGCATACTGCCCAACTAGCCTCTCGCAGAACACACAGGGGGCGGGACTCCGCGGCTCAACGACGTATCTCTCCACCTAACCAATCAACTCCCTTCCATGAGCGACTGCGATGTCAATCCAGAAATCCCCGCCTTCTATGTTGGATTGGCATCTGTACAACCCAATGAAAGTGTGAGAACGTGAGACAGCCGACCAATAGAATGAAAGAGAGGGGACGTGACGAGCGGCTGAGCATTGTTTTTATACTAGGAGGATTAGCGGCTCTTTTCTATTTATTCCCAGTGATGGGAACGGGTGAATAGTCGCTTCTCATTGGTTAGACCTCATTGTGCAAACAAAAGGCCGTCCCCGTGTGAGGCGAGAGGGACTGTTCCCAACTATCCAAGAAACATGACTTCAGACACCTTTGTCTCTAATAAACCGGTTAGAAGCTATATTGTGTGTCATTTTATATACCTTTATCAAGCATTTAGTGTTTATTGCACCGGTAAAACATCACAGACAGCGCACCACAAAGAATGCATTGTACAGTGCTGTGGAATATGGTAGCGCCATATAAATTGGTGGGAGGAAAGCCCTCTAACTGAAACCAAAGGCTGCTGGGAGAATTGGTGCATGGAAAGGGTTAAAATGCTAACATTTTAAAGACCCTGGGGTGTCTAGTTTTCAAAAATATATGGTTTGATGGGGTAAATATAATTAGGCGGCATCAAAGATGTCCCAAATAGCACACGGGACAGGATTACCGGATTTGGAAAAACGCTACTTGTACTTATTGCCCCATAACTTGCAAAAAAAAAAAAGGGAAACACATTGGGTATTTCTAAACTCAGGACAAATAGTAGAATCTAATTAGCAGTTTTTTTCATTAGCTTTTGTAGATGAGTAATAGATTTTTCAAATAAAAGTAACGAAAAGTGCTTTTTTTCAATTTTGCACCATATTTTATCATTTTTTAAATAGTAAATCAGACAATATGATCAAAATAGTATCTGAAGAAAGTGTCTCTAGGCCTGTGTGGTTTAGTAAATGGGAAAGAAGAAAATTACAGCTAAACAGCAACGCCGCAGAAATGTTAAAAGTGCCATTGTCATGAAGGGTACAAAAAATAAAATGTTGTTACCTGACCCAACTGCATTCACATCTCCACAAGTGGCCCAGTTTCGGACTAGCCCTTTTCAAAGAATTTTCCCGTCCCTGGTGGTATGGCCGATACCTTTTTGTGATCGCTGTTGTGTTTTGAGGACCTGCGGGTATTCGCACTCAGTATGTTCCATTATTTTTATACATTTTATATCTGTATGATCTCTATGAGATGAGCTCTCCTGAACCACGAGGTAAAGACTTTTCTAAGGACTTTTATCACAGCCACCCAAACCTATAACCTAATAAAGTCCCATATCCATTTACTCTACTTAGTGTTCCAACATGTAGCACGGTACTTAACTGACTTAATAAGACTGATCTATCTCTGCACAGAAGGTCTCCTAAATGAAGAACTCATAGTCCAATTAAAGGTATGTAGGTCAGAACTAAGGTAGCATCAGAGAATCAATATAATACAAAATAAAGAGAAAATGCGTCAGATCTCTATATTGAACATCCCAGAATCCTTATTTGACTTGTTTTGTTCTTGCTTTATGTGCTTAAGAGGGCTTTGGAAAACTATATCACTGAGCCATTTGTCTGGGCATGAAAGTTGGTAGCCATCCTTTGCCTCGGTGCGAGCTGCCAAATGATTGAAATCCAGAAGAGGTTGCCGGATAAAATGGGCAGCAGTCTTCCGGCAAATATTCCTCTCTGTACGTTTGCATGTGACAAATCCTAGCATTGAGTCAATTCGTATCACTGAATTATTACTCTTTTTTACAATAAGATTGTTCAGTGATAGAGACCTTAACAAGAGATTTACCATTATTGCTAAATCAAAGTGAGCGTGACTAATATTTTCTCCAACACACACCCATTAACAATGTTAGTACAGATCACTGCCCCAATTGCCCCCCCCCCAGTGACCATCAAGCCATGACTTACCACATTGAGATGGGGCGATGTCCTGTAACTGTTACACCGGCAAAGCTCAGCTCTATGAAGAACCGTGTCATCAGCCTCGTGTGACCAAGCTGAAAATCCTAGGCCCATCTCAATATTCCGTATGGGTTATTAAAGCATTATTAAATTATTAAAGCAGAGAAATAAACGAATGCACGCAAATAGTTAATACAGAACACACACCTGGAATGATTCAGCTAAAGCACGATTTTAAGAAGAACTTTGACAATATCAAACTCTGCTGTAACAAAGTTACTTGTGATTGCATTTTTGAATCTAAAAACCCAAGAGATAATGTTCTCTATTTTTAAATTGTTGGACATCTACTAAAATTGCCTTGTGATGAATGAAACAATGCAAACCTGATTGGAGAGGAAGATAACCAATCGCTTGTCGCACGTTGACATTTACTTGGTCCGTGTTTAAGTAGCAGAGTTAAATATAGAGATTTAATTGGAGAGTTGCTGGCAATTAGAGTAAATTACGGGCTGTTTGTACATACAATGCATTGTACTGTTTTCCAATTGATGAATACACACGGGGGGTGCATTTTGCGAGGGGAGTGCTGGCAAGGCGGGCAAATACCTCCTGGCCCCCACTCTTTTAAAGATTTTGGGTCTGCCAGAAGTCGTGTGATATGTTTCATATAGACATTAGGATACCTACAGTAATTAAGTATATAGGCAGTATTTACCCACTGACTGTATATTTTCTCTTGTTATGGGCCTTCTGTACTTTCTGTGATTTTAATAGAACTGAATGTCTGTTGGATGCATGTTGTCTGCCCCTCGGTTGAATAGCCATCCCCTATCTTTACGTTGAATGCCATGAAGTTCTTTTTGAGGGTAATTTATTTCCCCGCCACATGTGCAACATCAGCATTCTTCAAAAGGAGCAACAAATCACCATGGCTTGCAGTTGTTTGGTAATATGCACAACTAGGGGCCCATTAACAGAGGCTTGCTCGGTGGTACATTACTGCTAGATGACCCTAGATTGAGTGGGTCGGAGACTCTATATATAGCAGCAGGTTGACAGTCCTCTGATCCCCTGGTGCCATTTCCACATCCACTTGCCAAGACCCACGCCTGTTGATGTTACCAGCCCTGTTCCTCTGGTCCAGCTCCACCATTTCCCATCCTTGGAGGGGCAGATCTCCAGGCCAGCATACCTGACATGTTCCCAATTAATGTCTATAACACCATAAAACTCTCCTTAGAGGAAGGAGATTGTCCAATAGATCTGGCAACACACTCATCAGCTAAGATTCAAATGTTTACATACAAAAACATGGTGGCTTTTATGATAGAAGTTGGTCACAATGGACGTGACTTAAAATCCAATTCAACAGTATCTGATGGGTGCTGAAGGTTTGGGAATTACATTATATTCATTTCATTTCAGTATACAATATCCTCCAGTGTAATTCTTTAGTGAACAGGTTTTCACTTTTTTTTCTTGCAGATTTCAAATCAATGTCTATTTTAGCCCATCCCCGGGGAAATACCGGGATCAGCTGCTACACACAATAACTAAACATACTCCGCCACTACCATGTGCCATGGTGATTATTCCAACCAGAGCAACAGAGGGATCAGATTACCAAAAATGTACGATCTCGCCTTCTGAGCCAATTAAAATCTAAAACCAGGAGTCTCCCAAGTATATTTAGATGTGTGTCCTATTTACAAGGACATTGCATGAGTATCAAACAGTATCTGCTATTCGCATGCTTTTTTGTCCTTCTGCACATTTGAAGTTTTAATGCTTTCTTAGTTTGAAAATACTTTGATTTCAATACAACCTACTTTCAAACCAGGCATACCAAAGTTAAAAGTGATATAGATGTTTTTATATATGAAGAGTGAAATAATAAAAATAAATCAATATATCAGTACAAAACAGTACTGGCTGGGCCAATTGACTAAGCATAACAATATAGCTGGCCTTAAAGTGCCAGGGTCACCACATCATCGCCAGCCACTGGGCATGTGTGTATAAATGGCAATGGTAATTAGGGTTTGTCCATCGTACCAATCCATTACTACAAAGTTTTCTTTCTGATTCTTGAATTATAATAATATTATAATAATAACTATAGAAGTCCTTTGTTTCTATGACATATGCATACATCTGATTTATCTGAACACAGAAGCCCATTTCTATGGCAGCGCAAAACATATTTGACCATAGATGATTGTGCTTCTATCTGTATTCTACACAGTTCCTCAAAGGGGACTTCATAAAGAACCCATGAAAGTAGCAGAGAAAGGATCCAGTATGGTGTAAATGGTGCATAAGGTCCTTGCTACCCCAGTGGCTACACATGGAATTGCAAGTAAACACACATAATTAACTACCGGTTGTAGGACAACTTACATTTTCCCGGGTTTATGAGAAGGGATTTGTAGCATGGCTTATGAGAGTGAAATTTCGGGGGACATGATTTGGGGGAGACAGAAGTACTTGGCGAGAAGTGGGTGGGTGGGAAGAAAGATTACTTAAGTATCAGATGTTGGAGGCTGGACCACAATCAGGCAGGTACAACCAACGTAAGGGATCTGACATTGTCGATCTTTGCCCGAGTCGTGACAATCTATATACTGTGTTTGACAGTAAGAAATGAACAAAACGTTTTGTGTCACCAGATGGAAATAGGAATAGAAAACGGTAAGGCATGTTTAGAGCTCAACATCAAATATTGATGGATTTATAAAACTGTTACTTTTAGTGCATTGTGGACAGCTGTACAAGCGCTCTGTTTCCGTGACCCCTTCTTGCCATATTATCTAAAAAATGTAGCAGCCTGGCTATCCTTAGGTACAGAAAGTGAGTCAGACATGATGACCTGTGGTTACCACTGAATGGCAGATTTTGTCTTGCTTATCATTTGTACCAAACAGCAAGCCAGGCTTTGTCCTATAGTTGGCTTGGACCTGCACTGGGTTGCTTTGTTCCAACTACAAAATGGGAAGCAATAATAACACTAGAAGATATGCTTTTATACTATATAATACGTTGTTATTTACATCATCACAGACTGGAGCTGCTGGGCCATCAGCCTTGATAAACCCTGACACTAGGTGGCAGTCTTTACCAGCAACCACTACGGTTTCTCAGAGATAAGTCACCAGGTTCTCAAAGTCAAACTAGACAGACGGTCAGGGATGCTAGGCTAAAGGTTTGTGGAAGGCAGGGTAAGAATTCAAGGAGATGAAGAAGGAGCCAAAGTCCAAAAACCAAAAAATGATATGCATCTGAACAAGGCAAGAAATTAGCTTTTTAACTTGACGACAATTGACGTACTAGACACATCATGGGGTTAAATGAGCGTAGAAAGCAATCAACGACCACTCAGTTGGTGTTGCTGCAATGCCTCGACATTGATGCATTCAGCAACACCAAAAAAATTTATTATCATGTAACAATGACAGCTGGACATAAGACATCTAATAACTGTTGTCAGTTGCTGCCTGCAAGGTACAAATAATAATACATATTGATAGCAATAGATTTTCAGTGGAAAAAAGCTACCCTCTTTTCATCTTTTTCCTAAATAAATGCACATTTTAAACATTCATATGTTACATTTTGGCTTGGGTTTGGTTTTATGTGGGTGTCAATATATATTCTTTGAATTATGTCTGCCTCTGCAGAAGGCTCCAAGAAGAGAATCTCATTAGATTGTTACATTCTCTGGCTTGTCTTCAGACCAGTCTCTGCGTCTTGACATTGTTGCCATAACCCAGTCAGCCCGCTAAGCCTAGACTTTGTTTCTTCCTTTGATTCTCCAAATCTATACAGGCATCATGTCATTAATCTACAGTATGCCTGGTAAAATAATAATAATAATAATGAGCATGCCAGGTCTGCACAAACAAATGTGGAAATGGATTAACAAGACCATTATGACCTTGTTTAAATAGAAAATGTGAGGAGAAGAAGAAATTTTGCTTTTTAATGGTTGGCCTTCTCTGGTATGGCTTGACCATTTATTTAGAAAGTCAGAACTCTGAACGAAATGACCTCATGAAGTGGTGAATGCCTCCTCGGCTCTGATGACTGCTGCACACTTCCATGACCAGTCAAGAACATCAGGTAAAATAGCCCTGTGGCAAGATACACAGAGCCCCAGCTGATTCATTTATGTTACCACAGGCTTTAGTAGGCACTAAGATACACCTGGGATAAATCCTCTAAATTAGGCGAGGCCAAGGATGTGGCCCAATATCCAACCAGCCTGTGTGTGTCCAGTGACCAGCCTCATATTGTTGTCAGTCATCATGGTTGTTGGTCAGTACAGTCAGCAATAGGTTGTTAGGAATCACTGAATATCACATCCTCTTAACATTTGTCAAATAGATTTAGGCATCTTGGAACCCCACCTTAAAAATTAATTCCTGGGAACTTGTCTCCAGTATGTCTGCGAGGGGTTGTGATTCAACATCGTTTATGTTGTTACTTATTGATGTGCCTCTAAAAATTGTCACGTGGTCCATGTGGCTACCATTTTTATTTATAGAACAGATTCTGTAGTGCTGTTACCATTGTAACCCACACCATAAAACCATTACTTCTGACCATTAATCAACAAACATACCAAGACCCACGAAGGTCTGCCAATGCTTTGTTTATGGAGAGTAAAACATTACCTAAACCAACCAGCCTCCAATAAGTGTTGGATTAAAACCCTCCAAGGTAACTATGCACACACATGCATAACAAATCTGCTTACCTGATGGGTCCCTGGGTCCAATCTCCCTGCACATGGCGGGAGGAAAATCTGTATGCCATACATAGTTAAATGTGGGGGGGTTGGGGGTCACCACTACATTCTCTCTTTAGTTAGTTATACAGGATAACTTGGTATGTAAATCATGCAGCGATCCTGAATATGAACATGAGGAGGATACACCACACTAGCACACCATGTATTATATAGTAATTTAAGGACTTTGAGAGATCAAGACAAGGATAATGATTTCAAAAATATGACATCAAAAAGATACAAAGATTAAAGGCCAAAGCTATTAGACATCAATGATAAAGGAAGAAGATAAAAATGATGTTTAAACAGTATGAGTCATTGGTGGTTATGTAAAAAGTGTGATTGTGGTGCAGTTTGAAAAATGTTCCTCTCACCATAGCAACAAATGGTATATTCCTCTTAGGTGATCACTCCAATGGTTGCCGTGGTAGTGAGAACAAACTTTGTACCAAAATCACTTTTTATACATGATCCGTTCTATGTTGTATGGTAGGCAGAAGCACAGGAGTTTTTTTTTGTGGTATTTTATTAACATAAGACACTGGACAGTGTGGGCCTTCTTATCCCCCTGGAGCCAGAACAAAACTGTAAATGTAGTCAGTAGGAAGAGACGTGCTCACCTATCACAAAGGGCAAGAGGAAAAAGAAAAACAACGAGGTTATCTGAAAGTTCATGAGTGATTAGTCTACTTACCCAGTGCCATCGTCAGTATGCTATTGGGAAGGACGGGGACGTACGAATTAGGCGTTCTGCTTGTTGTTTATAACCAGCACACCCATCTCAGTTTCCATTATTTCCTGCCAACATGCCTGAATAAGAACACTGAAGCTGTCATGATTCTACTCGTCAGTAAAGGAGTCACCCTGACTTTGCTACGTATATATTTTGGGGATTTGTGGAGGGTCTCCAATCATTTCTATATTCGCCACCATTGTTGACCATTGGCTTCAGCGCGCATTATTCTCCACACTGGCATCTACATTGTCACTATTCATCTGGGGTCAGTTGAGGGGATGTTGGCCTGGCAAATGTTGGCTCAACTGGGTATCATCTTCAACTAAGGACTCCATCTCCTCTTGGGCCAATGTTTTATCTATTTTCATTTTCAAAACCCCACTAAGGACCATGGGTTAGCGCATTTCAATCATTTCAAGAGCGACCTACACTACACTATATCAAATGAGATATTAGTTGAGCAACTTTCATGGCAGGACACCTATCACACTGATCTTAAGTAATAGTGTAGAATATCTTTCTATTCAGCTTTATCTTTAATTTTTTCAGAAGTTTTTCCATAGCTGTAAACATTCATTGAGATACATTTGTTACCAGTGACACATCACCTAAATTCTAATCGCATGGAACTGAGTGAAATGTGCATCCTTTGCATATTGGGGTAGGGATTGTGATTGAATATCCCTTTCAATAAACAAATACAGGGGACCAACCAGAGCCTTGGGAACAGGGTTTTGTTTTCTCACCCCATTAAGTATACTTAATTTGTGTTCTTTGTTATTTTAATATCCTCACTTTGAACAGGAGTGAAGAATCTTTATGACAAATACTGTTAAATTGTTCCCTAAAAGGTATTTTATAAAGTCCTTATTAACAAGCTAGAAAAAACAAAACAGATTTGCCTGATGTACTTTATTGTTTTGCGACGGATCTCTTACATGCATGGATCAAATGTATATAATTCCTTACAGTAAGTTGCATGGACTTGCAGCAGATCAGACTTTAGGAGTAAGTACCGTCTGCACTCACAACGCCAGAGGTTTTGTTTGCAATGAAATATAACGTGACCAGAGGGAGCAGGAATGCCCGCAGCAATGTCTAGCTACATGAAAAAAACACGTATGTACGTTTTAAGGCTAAAAAAGAAAAAATGAAGACAGGATGTGTTAGATTGTCTTTTATGAAAAATAAATTTATTACTTAACACCTTGCTTTAACAATGTTGATTTTTTTTTAAATCAGAATACTTGTCATTCATGTAAAATAGTTTGATACAGTACATTGTTATGTTACAGTTTTGTTTTCTTGTAAATTCTAAGGCTTTCCTACCATTTATTCTCTGCTGTTACATACGCCACCCATTATAAGGTGCCAACAAATTAAAAGGAAAAAAAAACAAAACATAAATGAAACTTAAGTGAACAGAACCCACTACACAGAGCCAGCTTGCTTACAAGATCGGAAGAGATGCTCATCTCATGAGGCTGTTATTTCATGCTCAATGTCTGCTGGTTATGCGTCGAAATTCCAGAGCATGCTCACAATTCAGCAACACCAATCGTAAAAAAAAAAAAACTAAAAAAAACCCGATGTCAATTACAATCAGTTTTACGCGTTTGCTGAAACAAACAGATTCATATCAATTTCAAACATATTTACTATCGGATAGCAGCTTTAATACCAGTCACGTGAAAGAGTTAAAATCTATGCGGAAATAATCTTTGGGAGGTTCATACAGGAAAAAAAAAAGGCAAAATGCTGATTTTTTTTTCTCTTCTTCTTCTACTAATGTGGAAAAAATGTTTCGTAGCAATTTTGCCGGTTATAAAACACTGATTTAAAGTGATAATACATTATCACCCAACATTCCAAAACTAATGAAACCAGTACCAAAATAAGTTGAATAGAATGACAATTAGCTTGCTTTGTGCGACGGTGTAAATACACCAGTGAGAAGGGTTTTTACCGGTTCGATGACACCGTTACTTTAAAAGTCACCACACACAAAAAATATATATATTTATATATTTGCTCCTATCATACTTCACAGCTTCAACTGCTACCATCACTGAAAGAAATGCATTGGTCAGCTCGAACCATTTCAAGTAAACTATGGAAGTAGCAAATACACAACAGCGACTGTGCTAGCGCTCTGAGCGGAACCTCCACGTGGGATCTACATTCTGTGAAATGTTGTGTAACTTGGCTGCTGGACATTTTGAAGGTGGGATTGTACAGTACATTCCAAAGCCCGGCTCCAGGCAGACAGCGCCATGCTCGCTCCTGCAGCCTAAGCGACAGTGCATCGACATTTTGCGGGTACATCTTAGTACCGGTGGGCCTGATGGGAGTACTGTGGAGGCTGCTGGGAGGTAGTGGAATATCCCATGCTGCTCTGAGGTTGCGATGTGCTTGGTCCGGGGTTTGGATAGGCAGCATGAGGATTGGAACGCTGTAAAAAATAAAATACATTTTTTTTAAAAAAAAATAAACGATCTGAATATATATATAAATAATTGCATAAGGTGACAGGACCTAGTGTTTCAAATAAAGATGCCGTTTCATCTAGGCTCCTGTCAAACATTTGCAAGGATTATATGGATGCGCACAGCATTTCTTAGGATCTATTCAGAGAATTTATTCAACCAGCATAGGACTTTAAATTTAAGTTAGTTGTCATAGCAAAAAGGAATAAAAAAAACAAAAAAATAAACACCAAAAGGCATTTTTTACCTATAACTATGGCTACAGTTACTGTAAATCTGCTTGATGTGCAGCGTAAATAGATTTCTTTGGGTATTTAGGAAAAGACTGGTTTTGATGAAGATGATACAGCTCCCCCCCAAAAAAAAAATCCTTTTGAACATACATATTTGCAAACCAAGCCTTGCCAAATGGTGATAAGCAGGGTCAAACCGTGGATTAAAATTGGGCCTTGCACTTTAAGGCCTGTGGCCAATAAATGGACATTTAGCTTGGCTGCACTCACAAACTGTACCTGTGGGGTTTAATCAAATAGCATGGAGATTGAACTCCTCTCACCTGATAGTCTGAGGTCATTATAAGTCCACCTGAGGTAGTGGTAGGGGGAACAACTCTCACTTTCTTCAGCGGTGGTCCTTGTGCATGGCTGTTATCTTGATTTCCGGGATGGCCGGCTCCATTGGTATGGTTGTTGCCCTGCTGCTGCTGTTGGTTTTTCTTTAGTGATTAAAATTGAAAGAATTAACTCGCAAAATATAACACTGCCAGACATTATGTAGGAGAAGCACTGTGGTTTCTGCTATTCTACGACCCCTTCCTGATACGAGGTAAGTACTTTGTTGATAAAAGAAACCCAAAATGCTATTGAAAACCCTATCTGCTGTTACTTTATTGGAGGGGTTCAACTAGCTTGTCTACTTTGCCAACTATGACATTGTCTTATAATATCAGAAAATAGCAAATATATCTCAACTAACCAGTTAACGGATAGTTATAGGATGCCCAGTCCTGAAGAGACGAATACCAAAGACTGCCTTGATCATCCCATATCCCATTAGTCTGTGGCAATACACCGAGTATCGCCATTCGATGTTCCTCCACTACTGAGTAGGGATAACTAAACCACTATGAAATGTGTGCATCTATGAACAGGGTTGACAGGTGTCTGCCAGTATCATCCAGGTTTGTTTTATCGGCAATTAACAGTTGACGTTTTGACACAGGCTGCAATCTGCACTTTACAACATACTTTGTCTCCTTTATCATCAGGTTCCTCTTCTGTCAGGAACTCTCGCTTAGGGTATGGAATCTGGCAGCCCGCAAAAACACTGGCAACAAGAATTTTTGGTCAGTGCATGACTAATTAAACAAATTACAAAAAAAAAAAAAAAAAAGTTTCCGAGGACTGGAATAAGGCTTTAATTTCCAGCTTGCATTTAAATGCTCAAACAATGTAAATCCAAAAATAGCTTCAAAAACAAGACACTAGAGCGAGGAATTACTTCTATTTACAGGAAAGGACTATCTTGAACGTTTGGTAAGTAGTAAAATTACTTGATTCAGAGACAAAAAAAAAAAAAAATAGTGCTCTAGATATTTTGAAATTAACTGCTTATTGATATGCACACAACATAATATAAATTGTGAAGAATCACAGATCACTTTAATTAGGGGGAAAGATCTGGCTACTTACTCTGAAGTGGGAAGTGGGTCTTCCAGAAAGTACGGATCCTGCATAGCTTGCTCTGAGGAAATTCTCTTTATTGGGTCCATGGTAAGCAATTTTTGAAGCTTCAGCACAAAAACCCATAAATATCATTCTTTAAGCAGGATAAAAAGCTAACAAAGTGCATTGTAATACAATTATGACCTTCGCCAAGACATTACTCATGGGTGATAAAAAGGGCTCATAATATATATAATTGTCCTCTAGATAACAGAAGAGTGATAGGGCATCCAACTTGTTCATAACAGAATGCTATTACTGCTTTGATATTATTATTAAAACATATAATTATCACAGGCTGGAATGAATTGAATCTAGTTACTCTAGTCATATTAGCCATCTCATTATATGCTAATTGCAATGGTGTGGAACAAAATGAACAGCATTTGAATATATGCATAAATAAATGAAGGACAATCATTTCAGGTATCGAGAGGTAGAAAAATCTTACCAAATGGAATGTTTTGCTGTCGGGTTTAACTTTGTGTTTTTCCATATACTTGATAAGGCTGCAGTTGGTGTATCTATAACAGACATATCGTTAGAGTCCTACCTGCCGAGAGTTTAAATACAAATAGGCTAAAGACAGTCAAAGTTGAGTTTTCACAACGTCGCGCATTTCATGTTGCCGTACATTCCATTGGCAAGTCAATTAAGGCATCTGTTTACATCAGAGGTGATTTTAAAAACAATCAATTACAGGCAGACTTTTCTTACAGCTTTAAGTCGCAATATGTGAATTCCAGTGGGTCAGAAATGTACATACTTTGTTAGTATTTGGTGTCATTGCCATTTTAATTGCGTAACTTGAATCAAATGCGAGGGGCAGTCTTTTACCCATTAGGGTTGACAGAACTGGCGTAACAGTCTGGTTTGCGGGTCCCCATGCTCAGACCTGCTTTTTCAGTTCAGTCCACACATTTTCTATGGGACTTGGTTAAGGGCTTTCACCTTGTGGTTTATAAGACATTGTGTTACAACTTTGGAGGTACGCTTAGGATCATTGTCCTGCTGGAAAACACAGTACCTTCCTAGCTGCTGTCTTGAGATGTTCAGTATTTCTAGGTAACCAACTTTCCTCATGATGTCATCTGTTTTCTGAATCAAGACGATGGTCCATAGTTGGGATGGTGCTCTATGGATTAAAAGCCTCACCTTTTTCCTCCATACACAGCGCTGATCGATATGGCCAAGCAGTTAATTTTTTGTTTAATCTGGGCAGAGAACAAACCTCCAAAATGTTTTTGCAGACTTTATTCTGGGTTTTTTTTTTATTGCAGACTTTGAGTAGGAGCTTCTTCCCGGAGTGACAGCCTTTCAGACCATGGCAATATAGGGAATGGTGGATTTAGATACTTTGGTACCCGACGCCTCCAACCCCTTCACCAGCTCCTTTGCCGTCTTCGGGTACAGTTGAACCTCTCAGACCAAAGAATGTCCAGTCCTGGGAAATAATTTGTGCCTCCTTCCTGAAGTATGCAATTCACCATTCTGTGCGGTGACATACTAAAAACTGCTCCTGAGGAACTATTGTTTTGGAAGTCCACAACAGTTTTTTTGAGGTCTTGGATGAGCAGCTTGGGTTATCCTGTGGCATCGAGGGCAAAAAGGACCTGGCTCTATAGGCAGGCCCTTAAATACAGCCGCAGATGTCAATCAACTCCTAATTATAACAAGTGGCCAGTCACAAGATCCTTAAAAGTCATTACTTATTTGTAATCCTGGTATAGGAAATTAAAGCTGAAATAATTCTGTCTGTAATCTATTTCACAATGACCTCTGATGTAAACCGAGTCGATGCCATAATTGACTTGCAAAAACTTGAGTCTTTAGCCTCAACTGTGCCAAAGGAAAACATATTACATTTTATACTTGAAGGAAATCATATTTTAGATTTGACAATAAAAAAAAGCGCATTCTTGCTGTCTGCGGAGCTTCTATTGAAGCTGGCGTTTTTCTGGGCTTGGGGCCGTGGGAGTTGAATTGAGGTTCCAGGTGCCAAGGCAAAATTCTACTACGCTGTGCAACTGTGTTAATAAGCAGTTTTCAAGCTATGAACGCTAGATGAAGGTGCTTTCAGCAGTAATTAGCAGTGCTGTGTGCCAGGCAATCTTGGCTTTGAAAATATACTGCTAGTTCCTTCCTTTTGCTAACTTCGCATTGCATTATTTATAGAGCCAGCAGATTCTGTAGCTCTATTACAATGGGGGACAGCGAAACATTAAAAAGGACAAAATACTAAATTGACATTAACCCATGCTGAGAACGCCCTGTACAGCAGGAGAAGAGGGTTCTGCTCTTGGGGGCTTACAATCTATTCATTCTTAAATCTATAAATACAAAGCCCCACAAACCTTCGCTCGTGTGCTCATCTTCTTAATTTTTGTATCTACATAGGTAGCTTATCTGTTGTTAAAATAGAAATTGCACAGCGAATAATGAAAAATGTTTCTTACTAAATGAACTGAAATCTAACCTAAGCTAACAGATTCAGAGTCACTAATGCCAGTATTTGAGTAAGAGAAGGGGGGCTTGTGTTAGTTGCCTTACGTATTCCTGCGGAAATCTTTCATTAGGGTTGAGTGCTCGGGCATCTTCTTAATGTCTTCCCAATCTTTGTCTAAAATAATAAATATATTTACATGAAGTTAAAAAGACATTTTGCACACAAACAAATTCATCGACATGAATATTTAAGTTTTTAGTAAGGGGCTTACAGGCTGCTGACAGGGCAGATTCTATGAGATTTTAGCTAATTGAGAAAATCTTTGCAATTAAAAAAAATAGTGATTTACAGAAATGTGTACCTGCAGGAAATCCCATGACATTAAATATTCTATCCAGCTGGTCGTGGTGATAAGGGTTGCTAGTCTTGATGTCTTCTTGTCGACAGTGAAAAATTGGCTCTGAAGTTAACAGCTCTGCAAATATACATCCTATAGCCCAAATATCTTGAAAAAGAAAGAGCACGGTCTCAAAAGATGTGTTCATTATAGGTAAACAGAACGTAATATAAAATGAAATAAATACAATTGTGAAAATGATACCTAGAGCAAAGAAAGTAAACAGATGGTTTCCTCATATACTCGATATACATTTTATATGCTAGAAAATATGATGGCTGATGCATGCTTTGACATCAAGTCATGTTTTAGTTAACATCCTGAGGATGAAAATTAGGAGCAGAAACTTTCATAAAACCAAACACCCTGGGGCGTCGAAGGAGTTATACAAACCAATATTTCTTATAAATTTGGTTGAACGCAGATGATTTAGCAGATTTATAAAGCTCTGATGTTGCTGCCTGGGCTTAAAATGGCACATCCAACACTGATGGTCTTTTTACATCTTTAATTTAACAATCATGGGTTACAGCAATTTAACAAAAAGCATACGGAATTCCTGTGCACAAACCAAGAACGCTTACTCACCAATAGCTTTGGTATAATGCCTTGCTCCTAGTAGTAATTCCGGAGCTCGATACCAGAATGTAACAACTACAGGATCTAAATCTGCTAAAGGCTTTAAAGGTGAATTAAATAATCTGGCAAATCCCATGTCCGCTGCAAGACAACAAGAAAGCAGAAATCAAAACCAGGCAACACCAGTAGGGATGACTTTACAGTCAATGTAGCCCTGGGCAACCCTCTGATCCCAGGCTCTTCATCCCATTGTTTCAGTTTTCCTCTATAAATCCTAGAATGCCCCTTCCTCCATCTCCGTAACCTTTGCTTTTCTGGGTGTAGCTTGTTGGGGCGAGATGTGGGAGGGGTGTAGGCAGGAGTGGGTGTGGTCAAACACCACTCCCCCTGCCAACAGGGCTCTGAAGCCTCGATAAAGCCCCAGAGAAGAATGCGGCTCATGTGCATGAAATAGAAATATGTTCGCATGCCTTAGCATAGAAAAGAATCCGTGCAAAAGGGACTAAAACACATATAAAAGAATGTGTGTTTTTCTTTATTCATCTGTTAAAAGTTGGGGGCAGCCACATTATCTAGGGATGCTCTCTGGACCAGTTAAGTATAAATGTAAATCTCCTGTATGAAAGGCTTTGGAAATATTCCGTATTTGGAAATAAGCTCTTATTTTACGATAAAATTGATTAGATTTAAAAATGTCTCATTCCTGCCAACAGATTTATTGCAAAGGTTAATAAACATGAAAAAAAAACAATCAGAGGCAAATTACAAACCTATTTTTACTCTTCCACGTTCTGGACCTTCACCCATGACTAAAATGTTAGCAGGTTTCTAAAAGAAAGGATATATTTAATAAAATCAGTATATACTTTCCCACAAGAAAAAAAAATATGAAGTTCTTAGTATTTCATTCCATGAATATAACAGTCACTCCAGAACGCCAAATAATTTGTTTTGTGTTGTGCGACGCTAGAGCTGCTGATCAGCTTCTCCGGGTCGCGACCCAAATCCTCCGGGTCGCGACCCAAATCCTCCGGGTCGCAGGAGCGGGGTCTTGACACGCCCCGCTCGTTTTCCCTTGAATTGGGGGTGTTTCCAGCAGTGGGCAGTCCTGCCCGCGTCCCACAAGGGAAGGTTCTGGGTAGCCGGAGGCCAAAAGTTCCCAGGTATGCTGATCAGGCACTGGGTTTTGTCACTACAGGTTCATACAAGTTGCACTTTTCAAAACACTTTCTTAACCTTGCCTCATGTGGCCAACCCCCCTAATCAATCAGCCCCTCCATAAAGCATAATTACATCAGTATGTCTCCAATTCCATGTCACAGATTTACCAAGTTCTTTGAAGGGTCAACTTGGGGCTCATTGGAGGACAAACCTGCCAAGGCTGGGGTTTCATAATAAAGGGAAAAACCAGTGAGACAAGATATTTCTTATCCTGAAAGGCACACTCAACCCGGCCATCAAGCACACTAAGCAAGCAGCCCCACTCAGTGGTCTGGTGTAGTCCTTTAGCATGTGGCTGCATTCCAGCATCAATGGAGTAATACTTACAGTAACAGTCTCCCCCACTGCTTTTTAAACTTCCCTTAACCCCCCTGTGCACACGATACATTTGTTAACATTAAGTACCTTTACCAAACTCACGTTCTATTATTGCGGAGCTCAAGAATAAATGCCACTTAGCAGTGCTGCATTTGGCATAACCCCAAAACAATACATTATATGAATCAAGTTGGCTGTTTGTTTCAATTTCTACAGATGAAGCAGACAAAAGGAAACAAACATTAGTTTTTACTAATCTTGCACAGGAGTAGGTCAAAGGGTAAAGATGGGTTTCCATTAAGCCTTTCCATTACCAAAGCTTTTATTGGAAAAGGAACACAAATTCTGGTTTCCATAGAATGCGCTAAAAGGATTTTACAGAACAAGCATCTTGCTACATGCTGTAAAAGCCAATTACCATATTCCAAAAGGGATGGAAAGAACAAAGGCTTCATCTCATGAAACTGTATCACAGCCCAAGTTCTTTCATGGAGTCCACATTACGCCGTCCTAACGACAGTAAAAGTCTATCAAATACAACGCGCTCTCAAAGTATGAACCTGTATAAAGGCACTGCTTGCTTGGATACCTACTGCAAATCTCTTCTTTGTAAAAGCGTATAGGTCATGCAGTGTTTGGTGGGGATCAGATAGGGTTGGTTCCTAGCCGCTAACATTCTCCTGTAATAAAGCTTCGCCTCGGAGGGCGGGCGAGCCATGCAGCCCAAAACAATATCAGTGCTCACCGTCTACTCCCCTTTGGCACCAACCACTAACCAAGATTGCCTAGAAGTAAAGGTCAGAGCATCCAAGCAGTGCGATTATAGTTTGGTGCCATTTTAAAGAAAACTTTTTTTTTTTTAAGAAAAAAGGTGAGGTCTGACAACATGTACTGTGGCTGCTCGGCATGCTTTGAGTTCAGTGTTTTATGGTTAAAGCTCTGTGGTGGTTTTTTGCTTTGCCTTTTTTTTTTTTGAAAATCTTAAATAACCCCTTGAAAGGAATCTTAAGAACGATTGTATGTAAATTGATGTTTGCAATGAAAACAATAACAAAAGACACATAGGTTGTATTTAAATCGGTTTGCAATACAAAAAGCTTTCTAAGGAACAGACAATGATCGACAGCAGACTGTGTAGATGGTATATTATCCATTATATAGATTATATATTCTAGTAAAACAAAGGCAATAATATTCAGCATAACTGCCTTTTTGCAGGGTTTTGCTGACAATTATGCAATCGTCCTCATCGTGGCTCTTAAGTTTCACATGCTTTTGTCCAATTTTGTCCCCGGGTCTTGTGCCAGCGGATGCCACTTTTCTGTTTTGTCCTACCACTCATATCCGTTTATAGGACCGAGCCAGGCATGCCGGGTGATGTCATTAGTTTTATATTACATATATTATTTAGAGTTTCAGTAGATGTTACGATACACTGAACGTTTGTGTCGAGCATTCTGATCTTTAGTAATGGAACACTAAATGCTTGCTTATTTATAATGCGTGGAGTGGGTGCCCTTTCATTTCATAACGGTTTTCCTATTTTTCTGACCCATGTTGAATTACTTGCTGTTAATGTCTGCAGAAAGTCATCAGCTTACCAAATCTCTATGTAATACCCAGTTAGCGTGCAGATAGTGGATGCCATCTAGAATCTGATACAGCAGCGACTTCACCATCCCCCGAGGTAACTGCACGGGTTTCTTGTTTGCTTTAGAGGCTCTGTGAAATT
This sequence comes from Spea bombifrons, assembly GCF_027358695.1. NCBI lineage: Eukaryota > Metazoa > Chordata > Amphibia > Anura > Pelobatidae > Spea > Spea bombifrons. The sequence continues at coordinate 125,864,657 of NC_071088.1, forward strand.
TGATTATGTGCTGAAAGAAGCAAAAAAAACACAGTGATAAAAACAAACATTTCCTTCAGTACAACAACAAGACACTTTATTTAGATGTTTTTTTTTCATGGGCCTGGAATGGAACCAACAGAACAGATCAATACAACATAGCAGACAGGACCATCGTGATTTCCTGATCTGGCCCCCAGCCTATTCTGTGAATGAAATATAGACTTTACTACTCATTCTGTAGGTACTTTATCACCGACATGATTTCATAACGCCTGAAGTGAGATTTCCTTTGGGAAGTCATGTGTCAAAGCAAACGTGGCAATCATTAAAGGTACAGTCTAGTGTTCCAGGCAGCTTCCTCAGCAAAGCAGGCATATTCAAGAATTTTGCAAGCTGTAGAAGAAAAAAATACTTGTGTACAATAGTGAGCGAGGGCTAGTGCTGGTCACTATTGTACACATTTAAACTCAGATACTGCGTGGGAAGTGTTATTGTGTTTTCACCACTTGCCTTTAGAAGCAGCTGCAGCTCCAGGACAGCACTTGCTCCCTTTATGCCACTCATTGGCTGCTTGAAGTCAATGAGAGAGCTTTCTGCGCATGCTGGGTCATAGACCCCCAAAACCCTAGCCCTGCCAGCGCTGGAGCAGACTGGTGGCTTGCATATCACGTATCGGGAAATACGTATGGCCAAACGCATCTTCTATGAGCAAAATAACGTAGAGGGTGGGGGAGAGAGGCAAATTGGGTGGTTCTGCAGAATATCCCCATACACTGCAATGGGTGGGGGCATGCAAACTTTAAGTGACCACCTAGGCATTATACGCATTAAATGAACATGATGGCTGGAGTACCCCTTTTAAAAGGGCCCATAGAAAATAATGCTTCAGGTACCAAATGTGGATTTTTGATTTGCTCAGAAGTATATGGATATGTGAAAACTGTATTCCCCTTTTCTTCTGGAAGGTGGAATCCATGGTAATCCAACACCGGATATCCTAGGATGCGTACAAAAGAAAGCCTTCAAGTAGCCACTCAAGCAATGGGAATGCATTTGAGGCCCGGCCAGGCTGATGAAAAGGCAAGGCTTCGGGGATAATGCCAGCTTAGAAGTACACTTTCAAAATCCCTCTTTCTGAGAATCCCAGCCAGTGGCGGAAGCTCGGCCCAGGCACTTGATACAGTAACACAGTGGCTCAGTATACTCGTGTGAAAGGAGAACCTGGCCCATTGAGTTCAGTCTATGGGCTATTACACTATCTGTATGTCTCTACTGAATAAGAAGCAAATACAGTGTGTGCAGAGCCTAAAACTGCCTCCTTCCGCTATAGAGTAAAAGCAAAGAAATTCAGAACAAGAAGAATGTCAATTTACCCTGAAAAGTATTACACAGACAGCTGTAGCCATATTATTCTACTATGCAAAGTAACCCTGCCAATTCACGTACACCTAAAGAAGTGCAGTCTTGGGAAAGGATTTACACGTGAAAATGTTCTCACGTCACTCATTGCAAGACAAACAGAGCATAGAACTCCACCAACAACCCCTGGGGAGAGGTATAAGTTATACACAATGCATGGCCTCCTTATGTTTGCAGTAGTGATGGTTCCTGGATTTTCACATCAAGTGTTGTGCCATTTTATCATAAAGAGACACTCCAAGCACCCAATGAACTTTAATATATGACAGCTGGGTGTCTCCCTTACATGCAGTCCACGCTGCAAATGAATATCCATTTGCCTCTTTCCTAGCCTGCCAGCTCCTCGGCCAACAAATCTCACTTCAGCACCTACATGGTATACTTACTGCCCATCTGCTTCAGCAACGCCGTGATGAGGGTTCTATGGGGGGTTCAAACAAGACCCCGTGGCCATGTGTGGGTTGATTTCATGTATTTCATGAAAGAGGGGACATGGAGGAGGTGTTGTGCTGCAGCTCCACTTAATAGGTAGTATTTTCTTAAAGTTTAAAGCATATTAAAGTACTTACAATGTATTTTTATATGCATTCTTTGGTGTTGCATTGGACATGCGATGTCTTACAGGGATAGTCAGTAAGTCTTACAGAAAGCCTGCTCGTTTAAGAAGTCTGTCAGATTCTGCCTCCTTCAGGTTAATGGCATGTTAGTGGGCTAACATAATATAGATAGATATAGATATATAATACCCGCACACACAGATTAAGAGAGGTTATACTTTCTTTGTATCTTTAAATGAGATGTGAGAGATCTGACACACACACACACATACATACTTACCCACAGGTCATGCTCTGCAAAATCGAAGAGAAGCCACACTTTCCTGTCTGCATGAGAGAGAAACACCTTCTGCAGGGAAATGACATTTGGATGTTTTAACTCACGAAGAAGCTAAAAGAAAATAGAAGAAAAAAAATCAATGTGTTAGAAGCAGATGGCTCAGTCGTGGGAAATCAACTTTTTCAAACGCTCAATTTATTTTCTATATATTTTATAGAAACACCATAACTCAGGAATCAAATAATATGAATTAGACGTAAGGTATGACCAGGTTCCGGGACACGTGCTGCCCACAGAAAAAATATAAAAATCATAGGTATTTCGAACATGCAGTATGACCAGTTTTTAGCACACTTTATTCAACTCAAAAGGTAAATAAAACAAAACACCGGATATCTTTTCTATAAATGACATTCCTTTCGCTACAATATTTTGCAAGGAATGAAAGCCAGCACTGTCCACATCTTCTAATGAGAAGTGCCGTGCATCCCAGGGAAGTACAGACTAGAGTATTTTATAAAAATATATTTACATTTGTACTCTGCTTTCTAATAGTTTCAGGTGTATGTGTACACACACACACACACACACACACACCTAGAAGTATTAGAAAGCAGAGTAAAAATAGCAGATGACTAATTGACAGCTGGGTGTATCACTTCAGTTTTTTATGAGATTAACTCAAACCCTATCTATCAACAAACATAACTTTTTATATAGCCAAGCATTAGGAAATATGTGGAATATGGAAATTAGAAGAAAATGGAAAGATGTTGAACTGTGGAAAGAAAAAGCTGGGTGCTTGTGCTCGTTTTGGGTATAAAATACTAGCTTGGGGTAAATCCAACACCAAGCTTTGTTAAACATATTATATGAGCTCATACGCTTTCATCACACATACATAGCCTTCCATAGAGAAGCCAATTATTATTCACTTCTAGACAGAGAAAAACATACATGAAGGGCCAGCAGCCAGGCTTCCACACTAGCAATGTGACAATGAGCTTTACCAAGAGTATACTGATAAGAGTACAGTGCCACGCTCCTGTCCTGAAGAAAGAGGAGCGGGACCCAGACATTCAGCTCTTCATCTGGAGCTTCGGGTCAAAGGAGAGGGCCGTAGATGGCTGAATAGTAGATTACTAGCTAGCCACACTAGGCACATGCCAACGACATACAAGATTTCTGATGAAGTTTAAAGGTCCCAAAATGTAAAATAAAATAAACTTGTACTTACGGCTATTTCTCGGCACGCAGACATAGAAATCCCAGTTCCTTCTATCTGTTTTAAAGCATAGTCTCTATCATCTTTCCTACGAGAGAAATACATAATCCAGTCAGTAAAGAGAAAATCATAAAAACAAGAGAGTAGCTGTAAGTGACCTGAGAAAAAACAGTTTATCAGAGCATATAATCAGTCTGTACGTTCTATTAACATGGCTTATAATCTTTGAATGTTTTTTTAACTGCCTGGCTAATGATTGTAAAGCAAGTTTTGATTTTAAACCAACTCACAAAAGTTGGATTTGCCAACAATGCGTATTTCCCAACCGTGCGCATTAAAGGGGAACGTTTACCAAACCCTATGAAGTGCCGGGGTATGACATCATATTCCGGCGCTCTGCGTTTTAAAGGCACACGTTAACATGCAGTTAATGCAATCTATGGAGGCTCTGCCTTCCCGTTAGGGAAAACAACATCTTTGTCTTAAAAGTTCCCACAAATGTGACGTCACATGAGTAAATAGACACGCAGATACATGACACGGGGGTCCCTGCACACCGCATACCGGGGGGGGGGATCGCTATTTCCCAAGCTGGCCGGAGTGACCTATACTCTACAACACCTTTTTCTTTTATTGAGAATGAATAGACCGGAGCCTATTAAATCAATAAAGCAGAAGCTCTGAACTAATAAAGGAAAGCACACAATGTCAGCCGCAACCAACTATCATACACACAAAAAGAAGACTGTTACATTGCTGGTCATGCGGCGAAATGGAAAACAAAAACAATTCTACATTTATTTACACACGTATATATATACATATACACAAACACGTAGCATAGCATTTCCATTGTTAGGGTTTTTCACTATTAAAATACCAGTTTAGTCCTGAAACGCTTGAGTCTATTTTACAGACTGCATTACTTTTTTACCGCATACCAATTCTTTAGTTTGTGGATTTAGTCTGTCTCATTTTATGTCCCCCCTCGGCTGCCTCTGTTGAAACCAGGAACATGTCTTATATACACACATACTAAAGTTTAGCTATGGTAACATTTACATCCAGTGATAAAAATAATAGAGTATTTAAAATATTCTGGACCAACTAACCTGCCCATTTATTTACCTGCTGAAAACCTACACAAGTGACAATTGTAATTGTTTTTTTCAGTCTAGCCTACGCATGGATCAAAGCAAAACTATCTAGTGATTGAACGGACCAAGATATATTTTTGTTATATTTTAAGCTTTTAACTACCTATAAGCTTGCGTGTTGGGGTTCCCCGGGACGAGCATGAATCATGCTAAGCACGAAGGATTAAACCTTTTTATAGTTATGTACAGAGTCCTCAGAATCTGTATTCATCTTTTCAGAGAGGAACAGTCACCTGAGGGCGACGGGCCGGGTCACAATACCCGGCGATACAGAGCCACATAATGCTCAAACAGAAGGAGTTGTATGTTTTTGGTTACCTTAATTTAACTTGTCATTGCTTTTTATCAAGCGATATTTAAATGTCCCCAAACCTGGTTTAGAGGATTGCTTTTTTGCCAACTCAAATATGCATTAGAAAACGTTGCATTTTGCTTTTTTGTTTGTTTAACAAGTTTTAAAACGGTGCCAGTAATAACAAAAAATGAATCTATGAATCTAATCATCACATTAACTAGAAATGTGCAGCAGCCGCACAGGAAATACCCAAAAGTTATCTTTATACCGCGCTCTAAACATCAATAAACGGTGCACATCGCTTCCTCTGCCAATTTATCAGCAATATTCTGGCCTCTTGGAGTACCGCAAAATGGTGGAGCCACGGTACGCACCATGGACACAGTCTCCCCGCCAATCAGGTGAGAGCGTGTGCGCGGAGGGTCCGCCCTTTTGAGGAAGCGCTCCAGGAGAGATGATACTGGGGAGAACCGGATGAAGAAAGAAGACAGAAGAAAAGGAAAGAGAAGAAGCGGAGCTTGGGAAAAAAAGAGATGGGGAAAATCGGTCGGTGGAAAAGGTAGGCAGGCATTGATAGAGACAGAGTGAGAACATCCTAAATAGCTAAACCCCGATTATAGGCCAAACCTTTATTTGAATTAGGGGAAAAGGTATAGCCTTTTATCGGGACAATATGGTATATGGCCCTTCTCATCTGTTTCTGAAAGTCAAATTGTTATGTTATATACTAATTATGTCCCGTTTACTCATTGTACAGCGCTATGGAATATGATGGCGCTATATAAAATAATAAATAAATATGCTTTACAAACGCTTTTCCCTGTAGACATTGAGCTCTTCATTATGTAAAGCAAATATACTTTAGGAGGCGTGTTATTTATTCTATACTCAGAAGTTTTAATCACATAAAAACATGCAAACTTTAAATCAGCCCTAACTGGTTCTATGGCACCAACCTACTACCTCTGCTTGTGCAAATGACAATTAAGTGTCCCCAACAAAAATACGGATGAGGCAAAATTTTATATGATTAAGGATTTTTGGGGGGGAATACCCGTCCATTCAACAGTTCTAGGACTGATGTTTGAAAATGCTTTCGTAACCAAAAGTGGCATAAGCAGCAGAGTAGATGGAACGGCACCTTCAAATAGTAGACATCAAGATTTTAATTGATCCTGGACAGAAAAGTTCCCATTTAATACTATTCCATAAATAAATCCCGGCTAAATGTCATTCAGGTCATAACACTGTTCTATAGACAGAAACTCACAAAAAAAAAAAAAAAAAAAGCGGCCATATTTAGGCAGCGATGATTGAACAAGACACCGGAGACCCGCATTCTACGTATTCTGCATCTATCACGTATTAGATAAATACCATCCCCACCAGCATTCTTCTCATCAAGCAATGAGATTATGCTATTAAAGTCACAGCAGACGTTTTTATTCCAGGCTCTGATAGTAGAGGTCAGAAAGTTGGTCTCTTCAGAGAAGAATACAATATCTTCTTCATTCCCACAACCAGCATTCTAAAAGGAAACCCCCCCAAGCCACAAAATCCCCGACACAATCTTTGTTACAATCAAATCGTCCTCATTCAGGTAAAAGCTCACCTTCAGCCTCATTCCCCTCAACCTCCTTCTGTACAGCATGTATCAGTCTTCACGTTATTCACAAAAGCCAACTTAGAGGCCGCAGTCATAAGATAGCCATACATGGAGAGTTTAGACAGGGTTATAGATGGCTAGGAGGCAAGTTCAAGTACATATGATGGCTGGAGTGTTCCTTTAGGCCAGTGATGGCGAACCTATGACACGCGTGTCAGTGCTGACACGCGTAGCCATTTGGGGTGACACGCGCAGGATTTCCTGCGATTCATCCTCGGCTCCTGCACGGCCGCCGAGGATGAAAGAATCTGTGCTGGAGGACCCGTTCCTCCAGCACAGATTCTTTCATCCTCGGCGGCCGTGCAGGAGCCGAGGATGAATCGCAGGAAATCCTGCGCGTCACCCCCCCAAAAAAGGGGGGGGGGGCGGGACGTGCAGTAGCGTACCTAGCGGGGGGCGGGGCGGTGGAGGAGCAGGCTCGCAAGGGAGCGGTATCGGAGGTCTTTAACAGACCACCGGCTCCCTTGAGTGATTTTAAGCCGGTTCAAGGATCTCCCTTGAACCCGGCTTAAAATCACTCAAGGGAGCCGGAGGTCTGTTAAAGACCTCCGATACCGCTCCCTTGTGATCCGCACGGCAACAGCTGTTGTGCACCGGGGTTTGTTGTCAGATCCCGGCGCACAACACTGAAGCCGCGCCCACCGCTGTCCGTGCCCTCTGAACCCCGTGCCCTCGGAAGAAGAACTGAAGAAGAAGAGGAGCGAAGAGCAGGAAAAGGAGCTGTAAGGAGAAAAGAGGAAAGGTAGGAAAGCATACAGTGAGAGTGGATTGGTGTATGTGTGTGGATTGGTGTATATGTGTGGAGTGGATTGGTGTATGTGTGTGGATTGGTGTATGTGTGTGGATTGGTGTATGTGTGTGGATTGGTGTATGTGTGTGGATTGGTGTATGTGTGTGGATTGGTGTATGTGTGTGGATTGGTGTATGTGTGTGGATTGGTGTATGTGTGTGGATTGGTGTATGTGTGTGGATTGGTGAATGTGTGTGGATTGGTATGTGTGTGGATTGGTATGTGTGTGGATTGGTATGTGTGTGGATTGGTATGTGTGTGGATTGGTATGTGTGTGGATTGGTATATGTGTGTGGATTGGTATATGTGTGTGGATTGGTATATGTGTGTGGATTGGTATATGTGTGTGGATTGGTATATGTGTGTGGATTGGTATATGTGTGTGGATTGGTATATGTGTGTGGATTGGTGTATGTGTGTGGATTGGTGTATGTGTGTGGATTGGTGTATGTGTGTGGATTGGTGTATGTGTGTGGATTGGTGTATGTGTGTGGATTGGTGTATGTGTGTGGATTGGTGTATGTGTGTGGATTGGTGTATGTGTGTGGATTGGTGTATGTGTGTGGATTGGTGTATGTGTGTGGATTGGTGTATGTGTGTGGATTGGTGTATGTGTGTGGATTGGTGTATGTGTGTGGATTGGTGTATGTGTGTGGATTGGTGTATGTGTGTGGATTGGTGTATGTGTGTGGATTGGTGTATGTGTGTGGATTGGTGTATGTGTGTGGATTGGTGTATGTGTGTGGATTGGTGTATGTGTGTGGATTGGTGTATGTGTGTGGATTGGTGTATGTGTGTGGATTGGTGTATGTGTGTGGATTGGTGTATGTGTGTGGATTGGTGTATGTGTGTGTGGATTGTATGCGTGTGTGGATTGTATGCGTGTGGATTGGTATGTGTGGATTGGTAAGTGTGTGAGAGTGATGGGTGTTATGCTGTACCATTTCCAATGTATTTTTCATTATATAATTATGCTCTAAAGTACATCATAACTCCCATCACTCTATACTGTTCCATACAGTGGCAGAGCTGGGAGACAGAGGCCTTGCACCCCCACCGCAGGACTCCTGAAAGGTAAGTAGTTACTAAGCAGGTATGTTAAATAATTTGTTTTTGGTTTATTAAATACAATTATATATTGCAATTATACATTTTTGTAGTTTAAACTATAAATTGCGCAAAATTATGTTTTTTTGTCGAAGTGACACACCAGGCGAGTTATGCTTGATTTTTTGCCGATTTTTGACACACCACGCCAAAAAGGTTGCCCATCACTGCTTTAGGCTATAGATATATAGTAAGTATTCTCATATTTTATTATTATATATAACAGGGGCGTCCAACATGCGGCCCGCGAGACCTCGAGGTGCGGCACGCGTAAGATCGGCAGCCAGGGCAACCGATCTTACGCACAGCAAGCATAGTCCCATCATGCCTAGGTACCAGCATTTGCTGGTTGCCTGGGTATGATATGTGTGTGACTGCTGTTAGCAATCCTATCATGCCAAGTCATTTTGCTAATTTTTTTTGTCCAATTGTGGTGTGTTACCTACTTTTATTAAAAATGTGAGTTTTTATTATTATTTTTAAAGGTGGGGGGTCATTTTCGGTTTTGGCTAAGTGAACCGTGAATGTTTTGGTCCAGAATTTTCATTTTGGTGCATCCCTAGAATAAATAGAACTATTTCATTTTTAATTATCCTGAATTTGTAGTCACACAACTTTCTAGGCCCAGAAATCAGTGAGAGGAAGAGTAAAGGTTTTGTGTCATTTACTTTATTTTAATTTGCATATTTTATTAAAGGCCATATTTTCTCACAGTGAAAAATGAGTGCGGCCCACTCACGTATACAATTCTGATGAAGTGGCCCACTGCAGAAAAAAACTTGGACACCCCTGATATATAACCTATTTGTAAGAGTACTTCCCAGCAATAGAGATTTGTTTGCATTCCCTACACGGTTTGAATACATATTAGACACAGTCTGAGCCATTATAAAAATCCCCCCCCCACTCCAAATAAAAAACAACATCAGAGGAGTATAAGGTTTCCCGCAGCATGCGCTTCGTGCTTCGCAGGACATGACCAGACTTTAAACGATTCGCTCTGCACAATCTAACGATTTAATCAAAAGTAACAAACACGTCTCCTGAAAACTTACTGCCTGCTGCTTCTTCCGAAGAGACCTGGAAATCAGTTTGGAGTTTAGATGGCAAACATACAAAAACACATCTTTTACAAAAATGTCTGGACAAGCTCACAGATGTCCAGTTTTCCTAGTAATTGGCCAAAATGAGATGTAATCTTTCCACCTTAACCCTTTGCCTCCCAGGAGATCTGCTGCAGCTTAGTCCTAACAATGCAGGAACTTTGTCTATCTCTGTGGGCAACACTGCTTGATCTACTGCATCTATGTGCCCTACACGGGCATCTCCGCATAGGGGCAGCTGGGGGTATGTGTGCTTCACGAGCATCTCCGCATAGGGGCAGCTGGGGGTATGTGCCCTACATGGGCATCTCTGCATAGGGGCAGCTGGGGGTATGTGCCCTACATGGGCATCTCTGCATAGGGGCAGCTGGGGGTATGTGCCCTACATGGGCATCTCCGCATAGGGGCAGCTGGGGGTATGTGCCCTACATGGGCATCTCCGCATAGGGGCAGTTGGGGGTATGTGCCCTACACGGGTATCTCCGCATAGGGGCAGTTGGGGGTATGTGCCCTACATGGGCATCTCCACATAGGGGCAGTTGGGGGTATGTGCCCTACACGGGTATCTCCGCATAGGGGCAGTTGGGGGTATGTGCCCTACATGGGCATCTCCGCATAGGGGCAGTTGGGGGTATGCGTGCTACATGGGGATCTCCACATAGGGGCAGCTGGGGGTATGCAGTGCAATGTGAAGCAGCCAGGGTAATGAGAAGGAAAGTGTAAGAAATAAGGTGTTCGGAAATAAGAGGTAAAGGCAGACAGACGTATCCGTTAGATCTGGGTTCTGCTTTGACACTTGATTTGGTGGCACGGAATGTCGGTAACATGGGCCTTGAGCAAAATGACAGGAGAAGCATTCTTTTTTTAATGATTATTTCAACCACCAAGCTATACAGACAAACAGTGATATGTTGGGTTCCTTTGTGCAATTCCGTTGTCTGCACCCAGTTGAGGACACGGAACGTGGTGTGGGAAGACGGCTGTAACAGAAGCATGGAGGGCTCTCTCTGAGAAGTATAATTACTGCAGAGCTGGCTTGTGTCTGGCAATCTCCTATCACGGCATACATGCCAAGAACCAAACGGCCAAACAGGGATATTAGAGGCACACATTACCCGAGCATAGTTTTTCAAGAAACTAGTAGGATTTAAGCACGGTTTAAAAGGAACCTGGAGAAAGTACACAGAGCATTATATGTTTGCCCTCGCTGGTAGACAGCATGATAATATCAACACAGAAAAGCCCTCTAGGGTAACTCTAGAGTTATGCACTCGCTAATAAACTTACTAACACAACGCACAGACAATATATTACATTCATTTATTCTCAGTATTAAGGCGGTAACATTACCGGACCTGGTAAGCATTTAGGAAACACAAAGGTCCCCCCCTGACATTTTATCCGTTGGTGTTCTGACCCTTGAGAGAATGTGGAAGTTTTGTGAAGTGTGATCAAAGTGGGAATAAGCCAATTCTAGCACCAAACCAAGAAAATAACCTCTCCTAACTAGCAGTATCAGGAAAGCGTTGGCTCTGCTATCCGCAGTGTCTGCCAACAGCAGCAATTTATTACCCAGAGGAAAAACAAACACGGCAGGGCATTAAAGTGCCTCCCTTTCCTCGAATCTAAAGGACAGGGCATTTCCATACTTATTTCACCTTCACATCCATGACGCTTTACAGAATGCCTTGAAATGTTCAGAAAGCCTCCGTTTCTTTTCACGTACATAACACCTAATATACGCAGCAGCAGAGTGAGTCTAAACGCTGTGCGAGGCGGCACTCGGACTTAACGACTGAATGCGTTATTACATTACAAGGCCATTTGTTGTTGTCATTGCCATGAAATATTTTAATATCTGTTAAACCGCACTCACACACACACACACATTCCCGTCACTGTAATAGCGCGAGGAATCTGCGGGTGTTTTATTAATAAACGTAATAATAAAATAACCCAATAAACGCATCTAGTTTAGTCTCCTTTTCCAAACTGGCAGAATGAAAGGAGTTTCCTAACACTCATGTTGGGCAATCTTTTCCATCGCTGAGATAATGAAGCCACATCAGAGCATCAACTAAAACATGAGTCTAAAATACGGTCTTGTTTCTGCTTCCCAACACTTTACTACGTTCACCGTAAACAAGGAGCAGCGCCGTCTTTGGCAGAGGTTGTTTTGTAAATGCGGATCACGTTAAATGCGCCAATATTTAGTCTGAAGAACAAGCATTGTTAGAAAATATTTTGTTTGTGAGTCAAGGACTGAGCAGTCGGTCGCACTCAACATACTGGATGGCATAAATCGTGCAGATTTAAAGGACACTTTAAATGATCCAGATCAAAAAGATCATAAAGTAGCAGCAGCAGTAATTCCCTGTCCACACAGCAGCCTTTAGGGTCCCAGGCAGTACTTTAACGTCTTATAAGTCTCTCCTACACAGAATGGATTTTGTTAGCTATAACGTTTTCTTTAACACTCTGTTCTCCTACTACAGGTGGGACCAAATACTCACAATAAAATAAATGAAATGCACGCAACACAAACTTCTTAAAGAAGTCTATCTTTTCTTTTAAAATGCGATCAGTGCAATGCAAAATAACCTGATAAAGCCTAGGAAACTCGTACCATGCCTGGAAACCGATTCAGTGAAATATTTTCTTCTCGACATTTAACGTATCCATGGAAACCAGATGTTTCGAACAAACTCCGATCTCTAATGAGATGGCCTATAAAGCCTAAACGTGCATAGACTGAACTACCTCGAGCTTCCTCTCGGGGACATCAAGATTATCCAAAGCCCTCACATGTCTGAAAGCCAAAAGGAACGAGAAAGATAAAAAGATGACAGGCCTCCTACTGAAAAACAATTATTTTTATTTGCCGTTTCAGTTGCTTTTTTCCTACAGTATATTTTTCTCATTAAAGTTCTATGTAATGGTATGAAGTATAGGAGACACCCAATTCCCTTCAACATGAATCGTAACTCGTAACCTTTGTTTCTCCATCTGAAATAAACAGCCATGCCGTTATTTGTGCACTTTTCTTTCTAACAGTTTTTGCGGCCGCAGTTTAGCAGATAAGTCCCATTCTGTGCTGCCTTTTCCCGTATCTGCCACTCACGGCATTTGCTTTTTATTGGTTCCCTAAGCATTCTCCTTTTGCGGCGTTTGTAAAGTATACGTTACGTGGATCGCCTTTAAAATATATTTTGCACCTTTATGTCAACGGGTACTCGGCTGGGCTGGCTGCCACGGCTGTACATTGCAGACCCTCTCCTGACACAAATATTTAACCGCCGTTATTTACAAAGGAGAAGGGAAAATAATAAGCCCTAGACCCTGCAACTAGATCAGAAAATAAAGTTATAGCCATGCTTTATAAGCTCTCAGAAATATTTACCTATATGTTTACATATGGTTGGATTACAAAGTAACATGACACACATTAAAAGGTTAATAAAAACACTTGATACAAGTATTGGATATAAACACACCGTGGACTTTTACTTAGCTTAACAAACGTTTTACAAATAACTACATTCAACATGAAACAAAATAACCATCAAGAATACATACAGCAGCCCTGGCCCGGTATAAATGCAGAAGGGCTCTGAGGCCGGGGGATGCCGCTACAAACACGTGGAGAGTAACGCTGTAAGTGACCAGGGTCAGTAGCGACGTTATGGCCGGAATTACCCTGTGACGATTAACCTTCTTTCCCATCGTGAAGGAAAGGCTGTTGGGTCCCAGCGACACCTCAATGACCAAACAACGGGACCCTCGCACCAGGGAGCAAAGGGAGAGCCTGAAAGATTCAGCAAGCTGAAACTATTACTAAAACTCGTTGTACAGCGCTACGGAATTATGGCGCCATATAAAACAATAAATAATAATAATAATAAACTATTCTTACTAGCCTTCAGATCAGGCGATGGCTCTCCTATAAAACGCTTTTATTGACAACAGCGTCATACAAGGGACAAACAGAGAGGAACCAGAACATACATGTCCTATGCAGAGGTCTGCACAGGGACAGCACACCAACAGGGCTTTCACTTTTATTCATTCATTCATTCATACCAATTACCTCCCATCAGCGCCGATCAGAGCCATGCTGGCCGGTAATCATTAGCATACACCCTCCAAAACTTAGTAAAAGCACTCCGACACACATTACCTTTCACGCTCCTGCCGGTCCACGCTCCTGACATTATTAAAAAGGTTTCCTCTACCCTGATCAAAGAACACAAGTTATGAAGCACACGGCATCTTACTACTCCGTTCCACATAACAGAGCCAACACGTCGAGATTTTGAAACAAAGGTTATAAGAATGCGAGTGTCGGTCCGACGGCTACACACTGGCACAATTACACATCACCGGCGTCATCCCTGGAGAAAAGGTCCCCGCACACGGAAAGTCTAAGAGAGCGTGGTACACTGCAGACACATACGTGTTTGGAACGCCCGGATTACATCTGCTGCTAGATCTCATTAGCTCTCAGATATACACCGGCTGCTCTATGAAGAAAAGCCAAACAAATTCATTTAAAACCTTATGATGTATCAACACATGTATACGTCATGATCCGGTGACACGTAAAACTCCAAAGCAATAAGGTACCGATGTTATAACCTAGAGCCGGCCCGCCGCTATAAACATCTCCATTACTTATCCCCAAAAAGGCAAAACCCACTGAGACACATAGATGCAAAAATCTATTCTTCCTAACATTTTCATAAACATTGTGTGCCCAGCTCGGTGCGTCTGCAAAGAAATCCACAAACAAATGCGAGTAAGCAGCACCTGCCGAGCTTTTTGAATGCCTATTCTGGCAGCAACCCAGGAATCTGAATTTTTTTAGGTTGCGCACTCCCTTTTTTGTATATTTTTTTGCATATTTGCAGGTTCTAAATGCTTGAAGTTGCTTGAGAGTCTCATTTGGGTTTAAACGCAGTCCCACTGATTCCGCTCCTTGGTAAGCAATACAGCCATGAAACATTAGATCGGACTTGCCAAACTTGGGGTACTTCGTCATAGTGGCCGGCTAAGCAGTATATGGCCACAAAGTGTGACCCCCAATATTTTTTTTTTTTTTTAGGTGTTTTTGTATTCGCTGGATATGCGCTGAATTCAATACCTACCCCTCTATATGGTTTTGTTGTCAACAAATTCGGGGGCTCTCTCCAAATTCCCATGGAGGTCTATTTGCAGGTAAGTTGTGATTCCTACTCCCTAACATTACTGCAAAGCGCTAACCCAAGAAGAACTGCATTTCCCCCGAACAATGCATTGTTCAGTCATCTCACTAACTTAACTATACATAATCCAGGGTGGGTTCTGGTAGAAGAAGTGTCATGACTGACCCTTCATAATGGGTATTGAAGTTACCAAGCGAGAAAAAAAAAAAGACTAAGATATAGGTTCTGACAACTGTGGTTTCCAAAGTAACGCCGCAGGATATGTCATACAAACCAAAAACAGACTTCAAATAAAACATTAAGTCCAACCAGGTCGAAAAAATAAAGACAAGCATCCTATTGTACAGCACTATGGAATATGATGGCGCTATATAAAACAATAGGTAACAGCGACGTATCAAATCTCAGCACTGTCCATTTCTTAAGGTCTTAGAAGAGTAGTGTATCGGGCATTGGATATCATGGCTGCTTTGCTTACCAATCATATTGGAGGCACTGCTTGAAAAAAGGTTTTTTTGCTACATGGCAGTCAGGCTCCCAAACACACCTGTGCCCCTCCAGCTGCCTGCCAGGGATTCCTCTAAAGATCTCCCAATGTCTTTTCACCTGTCAAAGACCTGATCTACTAAATGCCTTCATAAGAAGGGTTAATCCCCTGCCTGCTGTACAGGACAGGAAGAATATTACCGAGTGCCTCAGGACAACCGAAAAGCACCGGAATCCACCATCACGCAAACATATACAGAGACACCCGCCCCCCCCCGCAAGAATATACAAAGAATATACAAATATACATGATGTGCGATACAAAGCATTGCGACATATGCGCTACAGAACAGAAAGGATGGGGGCAATCACCATGGAAACCAAGGAAGTCTACCCCAGGCTACAGGCACACATTCCTACCCCAGCCCCGGGTATCGTGTGAGGTAAGCCCACGAGCCGAGCAGTGAGTGAGGGGGCAGTAAGCTAATGCACAGGGGTATTTGTTTTCGGGGCCCAAGGCCTGGCCTCACACACTCACCCATCTTTCCTCTTGGCTTTGTAGACATGACCGTAAGTGCCTCTTCCAACTTTGCAGCCCTCGTATTCAAACAGGTCTTCCACCCGCTCCCTCTCCCCTGTCAGCTTCACCTTGAAGTCATAGTCCATGTTCAACGCCGTGTATGCTGGCTGCAGGGCATGTACGGCCCGGGAGAGGGTGCAGCAGGCGGGATAGAGCCGCACAGTCCGCAGCCAAGAGCTTTACAACAGCCGGTTTCTCTCACACACAGTATTGGAGGCGGCCGCACGACGATGCCGTAAAACTGTCGTGAATCTGAGAAGCCACGCCTGCCGGTGGTGCGAGTCACGCCCCCTGTAACCAGTAGTATGGCTGCCCGGCTGCGGTGACCTCGTCTAACCTCAGCACCCTGCGTGATTCCGACCCCACACCGTTGGGGGGGGGGCACCAATAACCCTTATACCGACCCCCACTACATTAAATGCCGGGAGTCCCAGGCCCAGCAATCGCAGCCGGTCCTTATATATAGCGGCTTTCAGCCGTTATGCTGTATGTATGGCCTAATACAGCAGTCCTCAGGCAAAGGGGACAGGGGACTCCTACTTGCATTCAGGTGAGATAGGAGGCAATTAGGAAGAAATAAAATGTAGGCTACATTGTGGCAGGTAATCCCCGCTGGTGACGGGGTAACTAGATGGGCTTCATGTACAGAGCTACACGTCATGAATCACGGTTTGACCCCGAGGTCTCTGATGTCTCAGGGTAAAGGGGCATATTCCCCGGGTCACACACGGGGATCACATATATAAGATATAGGCAGGAGGGTAATTGACATCCCCACTGGGGCAGGAGCAGGGGGGGGTAGGCTGGTTAGAGTAGGGTAGGAATTGCAGACTGGGGTAATTGCGGCTAATCTTTACCACCCAACTTTTACAACGTTCTCATGTTGCGCAGGTTCATGCTGGTCTGTAGCTACCGCCTCGGTCATATCATTTATCCCGTTTAGGGGTGACTAACATTTGCCCCACAAAGAAGCCCTCTCCTGAGCCAACAGAGGTAGGCAATGGGGAGGAGGTAAGAAGGTATTGGGGTGGGAGAGGGGAATGACGGGTGCGGACGCCCATGCTACGTAATATAAAATAATCCATAAAAAAGGAGAAATGCAGCCCAAAACAAATTAAAAAGTTAATTACAAAAAAATTAAGAGGAGTCTCTTGATATTCTTCTCTTCTTATATTATCCATAATCAGATCCTCGGGTATAAACAGCAGAACAATGTTTAAAAACAGTATCTTTAATGCACCAAATATTAAAAAGAAACAAAGACATCCACTTGCCGTGTTGTGGGAGCGTATACAGTGCAGCACACACTCGAGACCACATATACATAACACATATAGCACTAGGGCTCCGCTGTCCGCTGCCGCTATGCATTAGGGTCTTCTTCTCGCCTGAATGTACCTCTGTTACCCAGCTTCCAAACCTCAACCCCCCCATGGAGATTTTATATAAGGTATCGTCAAAGATCAAGACCTTCCAAGAGCAGCACGTTGCTTCGCCCTAACGCGTTAAGCCGAACTTATGGCTTCCTCACGGGATATAGATATATTGTCTATGAATATTTTTCTGCTTGTTATCCTTTGAGGGCCTTATTAAGTTAGGAGCTAAACAGACGATATAAGAAGATAAGAACCATAAGCGGCCCTGCTGCAGAACCTGGTGGCAGATCAAGTGATCGGTCTCCCCGGTGCTCTGCTGCTCAATGGCCCGGTGACAGGTGAGACTTCTGGTCTCCGTAACCGAAACATTGATTATGTTGAAGATGATACATAGATTATGTTGAAGAGTCTCCATAGAATATATAAAAAGGTGCTATGATCCTTTAAGAGGCAGTGCTGGGACATCATATTCTGGCGCCCTGCAATGAGGATGGCAGATATGGAGGTGGCAGCTGGATAAATGAGCCAGTGCCCATGCCTGTCAATGGAGAAAGGATCATCGCTCGCAAAAGCAGGGCAGCGGGGCAACGATCCAGGATAGAGGAATGGTGCTATAATCAAAACTCTCCTGCAAAAACTGGGCTGGTTGGCAGGTGTGTGTCTGCATGGTGCCTTTGTGTGTCTGTGTCACAAGAATAGAAACATACAGGGAACAGACACAATGATTGTTAACGGGACTTTGTGGTTTTACTGTCTTTCATAACAGATCATTTTTTATATTTGAACATTAAGTTAGCTTTTATAAAAAGATGTTTACATTAAAGGCAAAGCAGCTTACCTCAGAAACCAACTCCCTGTATTTACAATAAATAAATAAAAAGTGATACCTGTTTCACTGTAAAACCAAAAAGAATGTTCATTAGCACATCAGTGCAGACTTATGGAAATAATATATTCTATATATGTTGGAATCCTAGGTGATGATGCCTAGGAAGGAGCCTAAAGCTGTATCAGACATCTGCATCCAGGTGTATCTACACCTGCCTGCTCCATGCAGGGTTCTAAACCTGAACCTGTCCCTGCACAGAGGCTTCTACCTAACCGAGTGCCGTCAGTCACCTGTCCTCTATAACATTGCTGACTACAGAGTTCCAAACTGCCTCTGGAAGCAACCTCAGCACTTGCACTGCGCGTTGGGAGCTTCATGAAATGGGTTTCCATGGCTGATCGGCTGCACACAAGTCAAAGCCGAGTCTTTCCTCTTCCATCGTGACTGTGCCCCTGTGAACAAACCAAGGTCCATGGAACTTTTCGTCCAACATCAGTGCCCGATCTCACAAATGCTCTTTTGGCTGAATGGGCGCATTTTCCTGCAGACGCACTCCAAAATATTTTGGAAAGCCCCTCGGCAGAGTGGAAGCCGTTATAGCTGCAAAGTGTGGAAGGGGGCAGCTCCATATTGTTTTGGAATGGGATATCCAACCCTATTTGCTATATGTGTGATGGTCAGGTGTCCACACATATATGACCCTTTTTCTTAATGATTTTAGTTTTGGTGAATGTGGGAGAATGCTTTTTAGGGTTCTTAAATTACACTAGACGTGGGAATTTCAGATTATGTGATGGATCTAATAGAAATGTGGGTATTCATCTGAGGTATTCATCACTGAACTGGAATATAGCAGACATGTTCAAATTGGAAGGGGTTAAACAATTTGCTATAGTGTTGTTCTATTTATATTTTCATGATTATCAACCTATAACAGTAGAATACCATATTATACCTAGCGTCTGCAACCTCATTCAAAGTCTGATCATGTTTCCTTGCACTGAAAGCCAGCAATCATTTCACAAATATTCCTCAGAACAGACACAGTACACAAAATGAACGGCCTAGCCCTTGTGTCGCTTCTATGTAATACATCACAGATCTTTCATGGTTATTGGCACTTGTAATTATGAGACAATGATTAAGGGCTCTCTTGAGAAAGATGTGTAAGTCCTATTTCTATGTCATTTTTTTATACAGCCTTAAACCGACATCAAATTGACTCAATGAAAGTCTAAAGCATATATACATACAGTATATTGCAACAACCCAACAATGCTTATAGGCCTTCCTAATTCATGTATTTTGATAAGTTGAAGGGACTAAACATTGGTAGACCTTATTGTCGTTTGATTAAAATAAGCTTTTATTCGGAGGACCTGTAAGTGCTCGGGGACTTTCTTTATATTACCGTACTTTCATTACTTGCCAACATAACTGTGTATATATATACCGTATTGGCTCGGATATAGGCCGTCCCCGTATATAGGCCGCACCCTAAAAGTTTGGTGCTTTTTTAAAGAAAAAGTTTTTTTCTTTAAAAAGGCACCCAAAAAACATGCTGCCACTCTGTCCTCCCCCCCGAGATATGCTGCCACTCTGTCCCCCCCGAGATATGCTGCCACTCTGTCCCCCCCCGAGATATGCTGCCACTCTGTCCCCCCCCGAGATATGCTGCCACTCTGTCCCCCCCCCGAGATATGCTGCCACTCTGCCCCCCCCCCCCCCGACTTACCAGAGGAGACTCCCGGGTGTCTTGCGGGGCCGGAGGGGGACATCTATGCAAATCGCGTATACAACTCCCGGTATACAACTCAGCGGAAGTGCCGGCACCGGAAGTTGTATACGCGTATTGCGTAGATGTCTTCCGCCGGCCCCGCAAGACACTCGGGAGTCTGCTCTGGTACGTCGGGGGGGGGGACGTTCACCGGCGATGCGCTTAGACAACCTCTCGTGCCGGTACTTCCCTCGGGGAGGCTGTCTGAGCGCATCAGAGAGTAGGATACAGGTCCCCTGCACCGCTGCGGGGGATCTGTATCCTAACCCCACTGCCTGCCCGGGACATGCATGTCCCGGGCGTCGGGCGCTAGACCCCGAATATAGGCCGCACCCCCACTTTAAAGACTTAAAGTGGGGGGAAAAAGTGCGGCCTATATTCGGGCCAATACGGTATATACGATATATATATATATATATATATATACCCCAAGACTTCAGGCTTCCAAACCGGAACACCTATATTGGTGGGTGTGGCCAGAGGCATACCGACCAATCTTACAATGGATAATGGAATGTGGGACTATTTAAAGACCCAGTAAGTCAAAGGAAGAGCACATTAAGAATGATCAAGGTTATCCTAATTAGCTACAATCATAGTCCCGATGAGCTGTTTCCCAGTTATTATCTATGAAAAATGATCTTTGGTGCGTTTGGACGCGGTTCCATGGTCAACGAGTAATAGTAGTAGGCGACAGAAGCTTTTAGCTGTCTGCCTTGAGGATGGCAGCACTGTGGTATTGGGATATACCGGTACTTGTAGCTATCTAAGTGTGTTGAATAAAGCTGGCCGGTGTGCTTTGACCTTGATTGAGTATAGTCAGTTTCTTGCTCCACACAGTTCAAGCCACCTGAAGAAGAAGCCTCTAAGATTATGTGGCCAAAAAAAGGTATCGCCTTCACCTGAATACTCCATCATCTAATGAATAAATACTGATATATATATATATATATATATATATATATATATATCTATATAGTCATGTTCTGCACACCATGGACCTTTTTAAATGTCAGTCTTTAACAAGCATGCAAGCTGATGCAGCCAGTTAAGCAGCGGGTGGCTTTTGGTCACCCCAATTAAAATGAATTCTGCTGTTACAATATAACAGTTCATTGTTATCATCCAGTTGTAGTTTTACATTCATAAAGTTCACAGAATATCCAAAACTAAGCTGGGGTCAGCATGACCAAATCAAAATGTGGTAATTTTGAAACTTAAAATGTTTATATATAATGCAAAACTGGGTCCATTTCTTATAACAGATTGTCATAAGATGTCTATAAATTAGATTAGACAACAAAACCTGGCTCTCAGGAACGATCTTGTCACAAGTCAATGGCTAATATAAAAAAAAATCCTAAAAAAATATTTAATGAGTTTTCATCTGTGAGGTCAGCTCCTGTCTTGACCCACAACTTAACTTCAAAGTTAATTTTACATATACAATAAATGATACGAAACAGGAAAATTATTAGACTTATGCACATGGACCAAAAACGATGCAGACCGTTTTTTAGTTCCATTTTCGGTCCATTCGTTCTCAGGCAACAATTTTTTTTTCTGCTCTTTTGGTTCGGATGAAATTCAGAGGGCATTTTTTAGATTTGGAAATGAAATTTGTTGTCATTCACTCCCACGCTCTCTCTCAATGCCTCTTACTTTATCTGACGACTGTTTTAGTGTCTCCTTCTGTGCAGCTCATCTCCTTGTTCTTCTCCTCTCCTTGTTCTTCTCTGCTTCTTTGTTCTTGTCCTTCATCTTCTACCAGCTCTCCCCTGCATTATCCTGACCTCTTCTTTACTAGTTTACTCAAGCTTACTTCAGCAATAAGGCAGACCCTCCAAGCACACAGTGGGGGCAACCTCTCCCTCATTCCTGTGTGTCAGTGTTATTGTAATTTTGTGTATTACAATTAATGTTCCTGTCAATATTCCCCGTTATTGTAACATTATTGTATAGACGCTGCTGGCTGCCTATAAGTGAGTGTAGTGTGAGTGTGGTGAAGCCGTTAGATTTGACTATTGGAAGCCTTCAAACCAACTCAGCGCCTGTTAACCAGACTTGGAAAGAGATAAGCTAACGAGCCGTGAATAGGTCTCTGTTATTATGTCAACAGTTAGATCTATTGTAATCAGAGATTCCGGGTCAGTTGAAGTTCATTTACAACTTGAAGAAACAGCAAGCAATTACTAGGAAGCTATTGATAGAAAGCGGGCAAACGTAGCTAAAACTCCTACAGAGGTCAGTTGCCAAACACCGAGACATTTCTGAATTCAGTTATTCCTCCATGTGTTATGGTACAGAAAAGCAATAGGGAATTAGTTTAATTGGGAGATTACAACCTAAAACAAATTGTGCTCAATTATCTACGTGAATTATGCATTGCTTCCTTTCACCTGTTTTTTTTAGATATATAGAATTACAATCATCTGATATAGTTCCTTAAGATAAGGTTGGTGAAAGCTAGAGATCACGTAACCGGTTAGTACAAAAGCTGCCTTGTATTCGGAAAGTCATTCCGAAATGCACAGAACCAATAAAGCAAACTTTCAAAAAATAACTTCACTTAACAGATGAAAAGGTAATTTTATGCGTTCCAAAGAATTTCAACATAACCCAAGTACCTGCGAAACCCAGAGCGACATTGTCATTGGACGTAAAAAAAAATAAAATGCAGGTCTCAGTGCCTTTCCTCAAGGAAAAATAATTTTCAGAATAAACTGACATTAATACTATGTCTTTATTCAACTTTGTTTTTTGGGACAAGTAGGGCCTTTTTTAAAAATCGTATTCATATATGTAAAACATCGTTTTTTATTGATAACATTTTTAAAACATTGGAATGGGGAAAAAAAACAGATTTTTTTAAAAGTTTAACAGGTAGATTTGGGTATCATCTGCATATAGATGATACTGGAGGCCAAAGGAGTTGATTAGTTTGCCAAGAGATGAAGTATAAAGAGAGAACAGCAGAGGGCCAAGGACTGAACCCTGGGGGACGCCAGCCGAAAGTAGCAGGGGCGATGATGTCTTTCCAAAGAAGTTGACAGAGAAGGAATGGTTAGACAGATACGAGGAGATCCCAGAGAGAGCTGTATCTCAAATGCCTGTAGAAGCAAATGATTCAAGAAGAAGGTGGTGATCAACAGTATCAAAAGCAGCAGAGAGATCCAATAGTATTTTCTAATCTATTCACTGCAAGTATTTCCCCGTAGTATATATTATTATTATTCACAGTTTACACCACCCTCCGGTTTTAATTTTACCCTTTTCTCGCTTAATTGCGGCACAGAAGAGCAAAAGGGGTTTTTATTATTTTTCTGTGCCAAGCAGACTCTCCCTTGACGCTCACCTGATGTTCTTATTGTAATGTTAGGACAGGTTGGCAGGAACTGCCCTTGAGTTGGGATTAGAGAATATATGAGTTGGACTTATCACAGAGATTCACTTAGTCTAGAAATCAAGACATTATCACTTTTCTGTTAGGACTCGCTTAGCTAAAATACAGTATTTGCATTCGTATTCGGGACAACATAAAAAGGAACGCGAATGTTGCGTTTTCGTTGTTCAAACCGAATACCAAAGAACCTAATATGGCGGCAGGTAAACGTACACGTTAATATCTCCCGGCTAATCTCCCTGGTCTCCTCCCCCTGTACAAGTCACTGCCTCACATTGCAGGGGTTAACAGGAATCCGTAGATTTCATTGCAGCTGCCCTTCATTGGTTGATGGCAGAGGAGCCCTCCACCGGCGACCAATAGGCTCGCTCTTATGGACCTTTAACATCAGGATAGGAAATTAATTACAAAATGCCGGGTCTGCCACAGACTGCCACAGATTTCAGCTTCCACAAGGAGAACGGTTATCTCCAAAGTAATCACTGGCTGCAAAAGAAGAACCGTTGGTTATAATAAACTAAAACATAGATTTTGGTGCTTTTGTCAATTATTTCATAGCTGAATATGCTTGCCTTTCATCTTTTGCTCAATGCCGTAGATGCCGAGAAACTCTCTTCCCTTTTAGCGTTGACAAGTTTAGATAATAGAATCCTTTATGGAAGAGACCTTTTGCCTTGTATGTACGCTGAAATGCAATGTCTTTCAGTGTCGGTTTCTGTCATTCCTTTGTGTTTTCGCCAAACGTCTTATACAGACCCATACAACAGGTGCGGTGTTATCTAGCAATATTCAAAAGAAATAAAAATAGATATTGTAAGCACAATGCTCCACGAGACCTTTTTTTTTGTGAGTCACTATAAGTGGCGTAGCTTGTTTATAACAATAGCAGACACTCCTGTGCAGGTTTAGGTTTAAATTTGACCCTAGGCAATGTAGTCAATGGCTTCATTTGCAAAATGTTGGGCGGATTAAGAGAAGCAACAAGGCATTGAATTACACTGCGTCTCAATTGCAGACATTTTTACGAACTTGGATGATTGTATGTATAATATCTGAATTGTACTAATATGGGTAAAGATGAGATTATGAACAGTAATAGACTGGGAGAGGGTAGTGGCCCGGCACTTTAAGGCCAGTAGCCAATAAATCACATGCATGCGACCACTTGCTGGGAAACATGCTACGCTCTTAGATCAGGTGCCTAAGCTTTTATTGCATATGACCTCACATTTCCATCAGGTGGCCAGATGCTAAAAGACTGGATTGGTCGTGTGAATGACGATAACATAAGGCACAACGGGCATTGGCTCATTTTCCGTGTGTCCAGAGGCCAGTCTGAGCCCAATTATGAATATTGTTTCCTGACAAAATCCGGGGGCTTTCTTCATTCAGAAACTAAATTCATTGTCACTCACCTCATTCACACTTTCGCTCATACTCTCTCACACTCTCATTCACTCTCTCTCTAATGCTTTCTCTCAAGTACTCCAAAATAATGAATATGGATTCACGGAGAAATAGAAGAGTTTCTGCACCTCTCTTTCTCCGTGTGGTCACAAAAGTCCAGAAGGCCTCTTAGAGATGTGTTATCCCTGTGCTGGGAAAGAGCATCTTGAATGCACTATTTTGTTGAATCCAAGCAAAATGGCAATTTATGTTCAAAATTATTAAAGAAAAATCTTTATTTTTCATCTCTTTGAATGATGCTTCCCTTGATAAATAAACAAAGAAAAGAGTTATCTTTTTTTCTTTACCTTCTCCATCAAAACAGTGATTTTCAAAGAAGATGACTGGCGCCACCTGCAGGCTAAAATAAATATATACATTTTATTTCTTCATTCATGGTCTATATCCAATAGCAAACATTACACTCACCTACAGACACCAGACAAGCCAGAAGGCTTCTTTATCCCTCAGAAAGGGATTCTGGGTAGCAAAGCCAGTGAGACCAGAGCAGAGACCCAGATTAGATATCCGAAAGGCTGAAAATAATTGGGAATGAGAAGGAGTGGAGCATGTGAATGGAGAAATCAAGGAAGTACATAGTTACAGTGGAGCTGCCACGTTGACGTCTTTTAGCAAAACTAACTAATCATGTTATCGAATCCACTTACTGTCCAAAGTCTTCTCTTGCCCACATCCTTACAAAGGTTGCTATCAAAAATCATTAACTAAACAATATGGGAGAAATACCCATGCTGATCCAAAAGAAAGGGAGTCGTTTTTTATCCATAGGCTCATTGCATAGGTTTACATAATAATAAATGATGACGTAGGGAAAAAAGAAAACAATGTCACGCGCTCAAATTGATAGAGGAGGAAACCAAACCCTCAAGGACAGGTTTTAGGTTTTACCTAAAAGGAAGGGGGCAAAGTCTCTAATGTAATGTTTTTTTGAGGAACACTATTTCAGAGAAGACACTCCACTTCCAGGCAGCTGCAGCTGGTAGGATACAGTTTCTGTTCGCTGGAGAAGACTGGGTCACTTTCCTAATAAAGCTGTTTGTAGGCACTAGGCATGTAATTCGCTGCTGGTGTTAAACATTTAAGGATCAATATCTCCTCTTCATAATCTAGAATAAGTCAGTCTGTTCATAAGTAAATAGTACATCTCTGTACAGACATTTAAGCCCCGCTGACTTATTGTTCTCCCTGTTGTACATCAACTTGCCTTCAGACGATAAGCAGCCAGCATCAACTAAAAACGAGGGATCATTCCATTCTGAGACTGTTACCAGTGTGCCAACGATGCAGTGGAGCCCTTCTTGATAGCATTTATCGATCTTGATTTATGGTTACAAAATTTGATGAACATCACTGCCTTGACCATTTAGTGTACGATCATTGATGTTTCCTGGCCTAGGCCGACTAAGCCAAGGGCAGCGGGTCCTTGGGGGCAGCAGTCCACCTGTCGTAAAGCAGGGCAGATCACCCTCTTATCCTGCTGCCCAGTGGGCCAGTTACAGGCTCTTTGATCTCCCCAACCGGCTCCTTTACACACAGCACAGCCCCCATAGACTGCATTAGGAGGTCTTTAAGACACAGAGCGCTCATGTTTTCCTGTTGTAAAAATCTCTAACCTTACTTGGTCTTTGGCTTTGTCTTATATTCAGGATAGCGTTATGCCTATCACATGCATGGACACATTCCCTCATCGTATTAGCCTGGAAAGGCCACATAACCTGCGATCTGGAATTCCTATAATCCTATAATCTAATATGGTAAAATAAATAAATACCAACAATTGTTAAAAACAATAATTTAATAGACTGATCTAATCCAGTGACCCAAATGGCTTTTATTTGGCAATAAGTACAAAGACAACACTATAGTTTCAGTAAGAAAAAGCAAACTTGACTTTGTTGGTTTGTCAACAGGTTTCATAAAGCAGTACATATTACAAGATGTGGGCAGTGAGTGAGCTCTTGGAACGATATTCAGTGTCGTTTTTCCCAACAAGGGAACACCTGTAGTGATGAAACGTTCTTTTATTTTCTCTGCATCAAACAACCCATCCTTCACCTACACTTTACTATGCTGTACAAATACCATCAATAAAAAAGAACTTCTGTTTGTTTTTTTTAAACATTTCCGCGTTGGCAGGTGCGCACAAGGATCCGAGAGATTCTTAGACAATGGGCTCAAATGTGCAGAAATCATGATTTTGGGGGAAAACACAGTTTATTTCATCAGTGCTGTGGTTTGGCTGCATCTTTGCCAAAGCCACAAATGTAAATACGACAGATTTTGCTGAACAGAAAATCTCATTTGGATCCTTTGGCAACAAAGAAAAGAAAAGGAGTGTCAAAACAAGAAAGATAGAATACGAAATTATAATCATGTTCTTTTATTAGCTTTACCAGGAGGTTTTCTAGAAAAAATCCCATAAATCCCATTCAGATCTAAAATAGGACAGATAAGAGGACATGGAGGACTCTCAACACAGCTTGCAGGAGGCTCCATCATTTTGTGCTACATATATATTAAAAACCAATACGTTACAATGACTGCTGACTTGGTTGAGGAGCCCCCTTTAAACTAGAAATAGATACAAGCTGAAAAAACCAATGACATTTATGTATAACATAACACAGTAGCATACAGTGAAGAAACATCTAACATGGAGACATTTGTATTTAAGATTTTACCAGATCTTATATTGGATAATACATAATCATAAGCAGTTTTTTTAAAACATAGCAGGCCACAGGCATAGGTTGGAACGCCCAGGTTTTGCCCCAAGTTTCAGGGTTTTGGCTCCAATCTCAGGGTGAGGGGGTAGACTGTTAGGGTCACATAGTCTGGAACCGACTCCTTCCTATTCTACACTGCTTGTGTCGTATATAAGACTCCCACTTGGTGCTTTAGCTACCAATATGTTATAACTGATGTCTCTGCTTCAATGCAGGTGACTTAACTAAAATGCATCTTTAGATAATGACAAGTCCAGTTTTCCATGATGACCGGTATTAGAGCCGCATTTGGTGTCTCACCACATAGGATTGTCACGATACACTATTAATGGGTTAAGTGTAGTGGGGTCAGTTCATTTAGTAGGTTCCCAGGTATTGCCATGGGGGGAATGAGGGAGATGCTTCCCAACTTGCTGTATCTGATATGTGTTTTTACCCCAGTGGTCAGTCAGTTGCTAGCAGCCCTGCTTCACCAGTATGCAGCAGCAGCGTTCTATACATACTCCCCCCCCCCTCCTGTCGTTGCGGCCAGCAGATGCACTTGCAGCAGGCTGCACATAGGCGCTCTGCATGAGCCGCACATCTTGGCATGCAGGAGCCTTCTAAAAATGACCTTGCAGAGGAAATCGAAGAAGATCCATTCCTCCGGGGGTAAGTGGTGCTTTAAAGGAAGGGGGAGGGGGTCTGGGGAGGAGAAGGCGTGTTATTGAGTTAATGACTTCCATGGCCGTCCTGTCTTTATTGTTTGTCTGTCTGTGTCCTTGTGCAGCGCTGTTATTATGCTGAGGCTTCATGCAGCCAGTGCCCCCGGCTCCGCAGTGTATGCGTGGCTTCAAAAAATGTTCTAATTCAATTATATAGAGGGGAATGGTAATTACATTATGTGTTTACTGCTTAATGCAACAATTCCACGTTGGTTATAAATACCCCCATCACACTGTAATTTTGTGCATATGATAAGGATCATGTTACCATCCTTTGACTGTATATTTGTCAGACTCATCATCGTCATCAGTGAGCTATAGAATGTAACACGTATGTGCAGACCTGGGAACCTTCAAGGTTTCACCCTGAGTCTCAGGTATTTGCTCCGGTTTCAGGGTCTCAGGTTTTGTTTTTGCCTACAGCTATCAAATGCGTATTAAAGTACTCCTGTGAGAGGAGAAAAGGTGATAACGCGGCACTCATAGATCTATCTATTTTTTAATACATTTTTATTATTTATTGTTTATTGTTTTTAAGTTGCTGATTGTTGTTGGCAGGGCTATAATAAACACAGGCCTAATGAATTGATTATTATTATTAATCATATTAATATTATTAACGAAGGCCCTGGTGGTTGATTGGGTCAGAGAGGCTTCATAAAGTTGAGGTAGAGAGATAACTTTCGGACATGATGATATTATGCTGAAATATATAGTCCTCCTGCACCAAATCAAAGAAAAAAAACGTGAGCAGATTGTGCCGCGCACTCCAAATTAAAATTACGTAAAGACGCCAATATGTCCGTTAAAACCATAAAGCTTTATTGTTCTTCGACACATCCATAAGAGCAAGACAGAGAATCCGCGTCTGCAGCACATGATGGTTTACATAAAGTGGGTGGGTGGCCACGCTTCTGACACTGACGACAACACGCTCTGGTCTGCCCTCCCCGCCTCTAGCTACACCCCCAACACACGTGTCCCGATTCGCACACCTGAATGTTGGGGGATATACTAGCTAACAGTTAAAAACTATATGACAAGTAAGCCTCAACCAAACTTTGGTTAACAAAAGCCGTCTGAATACCCGGAATGGATGGAGATTCCCGTAACACTCAGAACATACACTAACATGGTATACCCGCCTGTGACCACATGACCCGTGTTTTCCAGGACACATCATTTTGACATATAGGGGAATTGTATATATTATGTATAGTCTATAGATGATGCTGTTTATATACTATGTATATATATATACTATACTTAGGGTTGCCACCTTCCTTGCAAAAAAATACCGGCCATGCTAATTTGCATAATACATTATATATGCGTGACATCGCAGGAAGTGATATAGGAGATACGATACATATGCAGAGGAAATTTTCCTATATCACACAAACAAAAACAATCAAAGAATAAAAGCACATAATTATAAATAACACTTATTAAAAACGAATAAATTAAAGGGAACACTAAATACAAATACATCTGACAAAAAGTGTAAATGCAAACATTTAAACAGCTCCTATGTATGCAGGCAGGAGGAGGGACATAAGGCTTTTTCCTCCACAGGCAGAGAGCCTACACAGGCCGGCCGCTCCACGGCTGCTGCCAGACTCCAGAGCACCGCTGGGGGAAGTGATGTCATGAAATGAAACATCACTTCCCCCCAGCGATCAGCCTCAGGCTCAGCCACAAACGCGACACCAGCACATAGACATAGCGCTGCGCTGAAGACAGAGCGGCACTGGGCACTCCCCCTCCGGCCAATCACCCTGCCGGCAGGGTGCTCTAAATACCGGCTATGCCGGTGAAATACCGGCCAGGTGGCAACCCTAACTATACTACATAAAGCCACACAGCACCTCAGAGTATTTTGGTTTAATACAATAGAGCTGTACAAGATCGCTGCTAATTTGTGCATGAAGGGTGGGGTATTACAGAGCTATCAACTTCTGACTTATAGAAAAAGCAAAATTTCAGCAATTTGCTTCATGATCCCATTAGTCACAGTTTTAGTCTCTTTTTTTTGCCCCTGTTTGACTTTCTAAAGTAGCATTTCTTTCCTGTTACAAACTGCACCTACAAACCCACAATATCAATAAAGCGTTTCTAGCACTTAAAGTATTAACTGTTCAGATATATATGTCAGGAGCACTGGGTGTATGCTAATGCATGTATACAGGGCCACGTGCTCCCAACGCATTTCCATTTTGCGGCTAAGCTCGGTTATGGAGCTCCATCCATCCATTATACAGAATGGCAGTGCTCCAGAGTATTTCTCATTGAAAGACTCGTTCATGCACAAAGAGGCTGGGTGGACTTCAGGATATATATATATATATATACACATATATATATATACACATATATTATATATATATATATATATATATATATATATATATATATATATATATACTACCCCAAGGCATCTCCCCTTCTGAATGACAAAAAGTTAGATATTCAGTGTGGCAGATGACTTATTTAATAGTCATAAGCCAGAACTGTAGTTCTATCCGTGCCTCGAACCTCTCTCACAAGTAAATAAATATGAGAACAGGACAGTAAATGTGTGCAACGTCCATATTAACCTCATATGAAGCCAGCACCGGCAACCACCCAGATTATAGGATGGCTGGCCCTGCGGGAAAAATGAACCTAACGAGATTTCTGACTCCGGGACTCTAAACCCTCGTTAATAGATCAACGAATCGATAAATTCCTAGCCACCTGTCTTCACTTTTTAAAAGAACAAAATTATCTTTGAAATAATAAAAGACAATACAAAGAACGGAACAAGCATTACCCAGATGAGGAACATCAAAGCCCCATTGTTTTGGTAGAATACCTATCACAATAAAATATAAATAAAGGAGAACATTTGAGGATGTACAGTGAGAACTGGCTGAGCTCTACGTGTTCCCCTGTTCCTCTTTTTAAGCTGAACGGTGTTCTTCTACTGGGAATATCCTTAGTATTGCTTGATTGCACTAGAAAGTCGATATATCGGTGAAATTCAGTGAAAAACAGCGAACTAGAAGAATACGTTTTTTTCAATTATCACTTAAGGTTAATAAGGATCTCTAAATGTTTTTTTAAAGGGGAACTCCCAACAAACATTTTTTCACTAGTATCGGATAATAGGTTTTTAAAAGTACGGTATTGTGCCAATTTTAAAACAGTTCTGGTTTTTGCATAATATAATGTTTTCAGACAGCTGCATATTAGCCATTTGTAAGCGTTCTAGCTCGGCTATTTTAGTCCAGTCTACAAAACAAACACCCTGACTTTTTACGATACTGCCTTGTGGTAAACAAAAGAATGACTCTATCTCAAATGCTTGGTAGGACTCTCTGACTAATGAAATTCTGGCAAAACAGACTTCATTAGCATTGCCACAACACTGTATACATTGTACCTCATGGTGCTGATTTCCCTTTAAGCCTTTCATACATCATGGTTGCATCGAAGGAAGTAAGAAGAGGAAAGGAGAATTCAAAAAAGCATAAGTGACTTATTATGCAGGATTTACAACAATAGGTGCAAGAAGGCACAAGGTTGACTTAAAGCACAAACTACTGACGATTTATATAAGTAATGGAAAAAACAAAAGGAAAATTAATATAGCTGTATTGGAACAAAAGAAGGTACCTTTTTTTTGGGCCAACATAAAAATGAAGTCAAGTAAGTCTTAACAGACCTCAGAGGCCTCTTCTTCAGATTTAATATGGAAGATTCCATCTGAAGAACGGACCCCTGTAGTCCTGAAAGCTCAGGTCACTATATCTTCTTTCTGAGTTGGCCCAATAAAAGGTATCACCTTCGATAGTTTTCAGCAGCTGAAGAAGAAGATTTTGGGTAGCTATATCTTATATAAGTTACAGAATAAAAAAAATCTATCCGTTTCCAAATGATTGCATTCTGTGCGGATTTATGTTCTCTCACAGTCTAGCGACCATATTTCACAAAGTTCCACCTTGTCGTCTGCACAAAACAGATGAACTTCAAAGATGTTCTACAGAATCATTAACAGGTGAAAGTCCATGAGTCACGTTAAAGCAGGGTGACCACATGTTAGAATTGTGACTTCAGTGGATACGGATGTCATGTGCATGTCAATCAAATGTAACATGTGTTATCTCATGTTCAGCTGCTGACCCCTTATATAATTTGGCAGCCGCTGCCTCTTCATCCCCAGTCTGGCCCTGCTGCATGTCCTTCTCCTTGCTAGTTGCAAAAGGCAGATCTTTTATTCCAGTACATGACATGGTCCTGGAACATGGTTGCTCAGGGCCCATCCCGGACAGCTCTTTTGATTTAGGGACTGTCCCAGGAAATCTGAGATACATGGTCACCCCATATTTTGTAAACAAGTGAGAAGGGGGCAGATTCTTTTTCGTGGGGTGGGTACATAAGATATGTGCGCACCCAGAATATAAATCGTGGCTCTTGGTAGTGTGTTCTCTAATAAAAATAATTTATCTCACAAAACAATGATACAAATATCAGCTGCTGCAACACATTTATTATTCAGTATCTGCATCCAATTCAACCAATACTTTATTGTCTTAATATGACCTTGCACTTTATTTACTTTCCATTTTCTGGCATCCTGTGGTAGGAAAACAAATCATTCTCATCTAGGAACTGTGTTTAAATTTAGCATTGGCTGTTTTCCACTCTTTTGAGATATTCGCTGTGGAGATGATCTGTTATTATTGCTATTTGTCTATGGCGCATGTTAAGCATTGAGATAAACACTTTTGGCAGTCCTATGTAGCTCCCCCATTATCCCACTTTGGTAGACAGTATGGATCATGGACTAGTTGGGGAGGTCCTCTGATCTCCCTTGACTGCCCCAAGGAGATTAAAATCATAGGGGGATCTGTGCTGTTGTGCATCTGACTCCTGCCCTGGTCCTTTAATGCCAGTGACTGCCTAATGACGCAGGTGCTGCCGACAGTGGATACAATGAAGGGTGTGCTCTTCTGTTTCAAGAGCAACATGTTCTTCAGACTGGAGTGTTGCCCTAAGATATTTGTTTAGAATACTTGACTTGGGGTTACAACTGAACTTCACTGAAGGGTCATGGGACATGATTTAATATTTGCATGACATGCCCATCCCATAGGTACACCTTTAGTGGATGTCAGAGCCAGTGGCATATTCTGGCCTAGAAAGACGAGCTCCTTTGCCTCAAAACAGTAAAGCAATTGCACTATTGACAATCAGACTCCCTGTAGCACGACTGTTCAATGGTCTGCTTGAAAAAAATACATTATTGGTGACCCCAACTGGCCCATTAACACTACGAAGCAGAGTCTCCATAGCTTACTTCTACCTTGTGGCGTGTGTCTTTAGAAAGGAGAGTGCTGGAATATGACATCACATACCAGCACTCAGTATTAATGGCTGAAAGGGGTTGAGGTAGAGCTGCGTTAGGTTAGGCTTAGGACAACACCATAAATAAATATGGCACTGATCAGAGCTGGAAAATAATAGATAATAAAAAATTATTAGTGGTGAAGTTAGGTTGGGCACTGCTATAGGCCTTACTTAATGGATACAACATCCTACGGAGGCTGTGCTGGCTCTGAACAGACGTCCATACTTTAAATGGGTCGGTTGAGCGATCAGACATCTCCCTTGTAACCAGCCCATTGAGCAGCGGTGCCGAAAAGAATAATCTCATGTATGTTTTGCAGAGGGGCTGCTGCCCCAAAATGAATATAATTTCTTCCCTTTAGGATAATACATGAGAAAAATATTTGTCATGATGCATTTCCGATGGGCTCCTTGGCATTAATACTATTAGACTGTTGTTTTCGGAGCATTTTGTCCCCCCCCACAAGACAGCTTAAGAGATCCACTCTCTTTCTCCTCATTTGAAGCCCATGCTATCCTACATATTAACTCCCCTACTCTTGATGGTAACACCCTGGACCTTATTTTTTCTAGCATGTGCTCTCTCACTAACTTCTCTAATTCCCCTTCCCCCTTCTCTGACCACCACTTCCTATCCTGCTCTCTAAACTTGCCTCATACTCGCTCCCTTGCACCCTAACCTCGCCTAACCAGAGACCTCAGCTCTATCAACCTTCAGAAATTCTCAACCAATTTACTCACTCTCCTCTCTCCTATATTAAACAGATCATGCCCTAACAATGCTACCTCTCTCTATAACTCCACTCTCACATCTGCTCTTGAGGATGTAGCCCCAGTCACTACTCGCTCTTCGTGACATTCACGTATAAATGAATGCTACATTCCTACTACTCTACTCTCAACCTTGCTAAAGAAACTTACTTCACCTCCCTCATCTCCTCCCTGTCTCATAACCCTAAACGACTCTTTAGCACTTTCAATTCCCTTCTTCGACCTATCCCTACTACCCCTTCTACTAACCTTAATGCATCTGACTTTGCCACATACTTCAATAATAAAATCAAAACTATCAGATATGACATATCTACACAGTCATCCCCCTGCCCGCACCCTCCTACCCACTGACCTCTTCTCCCTTCACTACATTAAATCAATTCTCTGCAGTCACTGAAGAGAAGGGTACTTGCTCTTCTTCTTTCCTCTTGTCCAACCACATGCCCCCTTGATCCGATCCCTTCTCATCTCACCCAGTCTCTTTCATCTACCCATGTCCCTACTCTAACTCATATCTTCAACCTCTCCCTCACTACTGGATCTGCCACATCCTCCTTCAAGCATGCTACCATTACTGCTATCTTGAAAAAGCCCTCCCTTGCCTCGACTGATCTGTCTAATTACCGTCCCATCTCTCTGGTTCCTTTCACCTCTAAGCTTCTTGAAATAATTGTTTATACCCGATTAACTATGTTTCTTGATTCCAAATCCCTACTTGACCCTCTTCAATCTGTTTTTTTTGCCCTGGACACTCCACTGAGACTGCCCTTACTAAAGTTACTAATGACTAACTAACTGCTAAATCTAAAAGCCACTACTCCATACTAATCCTACTAGGCCTTTCTGCTGCTTTTTACACTGTGGACCACCCTCTTCTCCTTCAAACTCTTCATGGTCTTGGCCTCCGTGACACTGTTCTCTCCTGGTTCACTTCCTACCTCTCTGATCGTACCTTCAGCATGTCCGTCTCCAGTAACACTTCCCCTCCCCTCCCTCTCTCAGTTGGGGTACCCCAAGGCTCAGTTCTAGGACCCCTTCTGTTCTCTCTTTACACTTCCTCGCTTGGCAAACTTATCTCATCCTTTGGCTTTCAATACCACCTGTATGCTGATGACACCCAGATCTATCTACCCTCCCCTGATCTCTCTCCCTCTGTCTTAGATTGTGTAACTATCTGTCTCGCCTCTGTCTCTACCTGGATGTTTGCACGTTTCCTGAAACTCAATCTCTCCAAAACTGAACTTCTCATCTTCCCTCCCTCCAATGCTAAGACTCCCCCATCAGTTTCCCTCAATGTTAATGGTGCTATCATCTCCCTACCCCTCATGCTCGCTGTCTTGGTGTCACCCATGACTCCGACCTTTCGTTCACCCCCACATTCAGTCTGTCTCTAAAAACTGCCGTCTCCATCTTAAAAACATTGCCCGCATCCGTCCCTTCCTAACAAAGGATGCCACTAAGGCTCTGGTCCATGCCCTTATCTCCCACCTTGATTATTGTAACTCTGTCTTAGCTGGTCTTCCTCTTAACCATCTCACCCCTCTACAATCCACCATGAATGCTGCTGTCAGACTTATCTTCCTCTCCCATCGCTTTACTAACGTCTCTCCCCTCTGTCAGTCTCTTCACTGGCTGCCTGTCCGCTTCAAGATTCATTTCAAGATCCTGACTCTTACTTTCAAATTCTTTCACAGCGGTTCCCCTCTCTACATCTCCTCACTCTAAATACACTCCTATATAAAACAATAAATAATAATAATAGCAGGGGGTCCCCGAGGGCTGGCATCAGTGCCGAACTTAACTGTCTAAGGTATGGCTAGTTTGGGCGCCTCCCTGGTGAGGATAGCTGGGAACTTGTTGGCTCCGGCTACCCGGAGCCTACACTTGTGAAACGAGGCCAGGACTGCCCATTGAAGTCAGCTATTAGCTTTTATCGCTATGCCTCTATGTCTTTATTTTCATTCAATTTAATTGCCATATTAACGTTGCACCAGTCATGTCCCAGTCATGTCCTTTCACATGCATGGACATGTATTCGGCTAAACACATCTACTGCACGGAAATATCCCTACTGCCCCCTATCCTGGCAATGGGAATCCAGAACTCAAAGCAGGTGACGAATCCGGGGAGGTAGAATATGTTTATAGTCAGGAAACAGCTATGGGGCAAACACAGATCTGTCCAAGGGACAAGCTTGTTTAAACACAAAAGTGAGAATCGCAGAATAGACAAGATAGGACCATGGGGCGCTATATGATGGCAGTTCTGCTTTCTCAGATGCCGCCCCATGTAGCTAATCACACATAAAGATCAGGAAAATAAGACTGCAGAGCCCTGCCTAATGATTATGCTGTGATCATCACCCATGAGATTACAGCGAGAGGACACAGAATACCCACTCCAGATCTGTGGAATATGTAAGATTTATGAAAAGTGACCTGTTTTGTCCATAAACCCAGCTAAATAAAACAGCATTAAAAGTCCTTATGTGGGGATGTCTCTAAATAACTTGTTAATGGATTTATTGAGCTGGTCGCATTGTTTAAACATCAAAGTCATTTGTACAGTACTTCTGTGCTCTCTGCAGACTGTACTATCCTCTCTCCTTCTCAACTACATAACAACATATACAAGAAAAATTGATTTTTTTTTTTTACTTAAAATACACTAGAAGGTCAATTGTAATGGTGTGAGATTGATGTTTCTTGTAAGCATGGAACCATTACAGTTCCGTTGCTTTGAAGCTTTCCTCTATGGAATGTTGCAGGTATTGGTCAATTGATTATGTTAGAGATTTGCGGTTGTTTCAATTTTTTAATGTCTCAGCAGAGGGAATCTAATCAGACTATAAGGTTCCTTTATATTGGAAAATGAGGAATAAAATATGATAAAAATAATAACAAGGGGAGTCTCAGACCTAATGGCACCCCAGGTAAAATGCATCCTTGGATAGATTTGCGGAGTCCACTTTGGGAGTGACCACTGCGCACACTGCACATATTATACGGTGTATATATATATAAACTCACATAATTATTTGTTAAACATTTCTAAATGTACAAAATTCTGATTTCTTTATTTCCAACAACTTCTGTGAAATATAGAACCAAGTCTATCCACTTCAGACATCCCTTTTTTACTATATAATATGTACATAAGGACTATATAATATGTGCAAAAGGACTTTGACCCAGCACAGACTGCATCCACAGGATTTGCACAGATTGCACTGACAGGTTGCACCCGAAATGGTCTCCTCTCAGAGTCTCGAGTCACCTCTCAGTCAGGGCTCTTCTTTGTCTGGCTCAGGCCTTTACTCATTCTATACCCTTTAGGCCGAAAACAGTCATGCATAGAATATGCACATATACTCTACTCTTACAAATAACTGCCCATAAACATATACATACATATACACATTACTACTTGCCCCTACACACAAACATCTTGGCTTACTGTTGCCCTTGCATGCACAATTATCCTCTTTATCGCTGCTCTTTCTCTTAACCTCACCTTTTCCCCTATCTCTCTCCTTTCTGTATATGTCCCTTTCTCTCTCCTTTTTCTCCCTACCTCTTCATTTTTCTCTTTTATCTCTCCCCCATTCCTTTAAGCCCCATTCTTTCCCATTATTCCTTTTTTTAAATCTAATCCATTTTTCTTTATCTCTCCTCCTATTTCACTTTATCTCTCCCTTTTCTCCATATCCCCCCACTTCTCATTATCTCTCCCCCTACTCATTATCCCTCCCCTTTTTACCCATTTCCCTCTTTTCTCCTCATCTCTCATTATCTCTCTCCTCCGCTTTATCACAATCTCTCTCTTTCAACCTACCTCTCCTTTTATTCATTTTTATAATTGTCAGCCCCCAATTGTCACGTGCCTCTCCCCCAGTAATTCACATATGCACTGGCACACATTTTTACATACTCTCATATTTTCAGACTTACACCCTCATGGCAACACACATTCACACATACACATCCATGCTCACACACACACACACATACACATCCTCAAATTTGCACATACACACACTTATGCTTACACACATACACACCCATGCACACACACAGATACAACTGCACATTGCATTGCACATGCATGCTTACACAGCCTTAAACATACATATCCATGCTTACACATACACACTCATGCTCACACACACTTCCACATACAGATCCATGCTCACACACACACATCCATGCTCACATACTTACATACATGACACAAACACACATACATGGAAACATACATGCTCACAAACACCTATACACTTTCCAACCTTCCCTCGCTCATCCCCTCCCACCCTTAGCCTAAACTGCAGATTTTCTTCATTTTACACGTGAGATCACAAGACCACGCTCTGTTTCTGCCTCTCTGGGCCGATTGAATATTTTAGGTATTTACAGCGGTTTCAACGTTTTAATTTTTCAGGAGAGAGAATGTCATGGAACAAGTTTGTTTATTTAGTTATTTCCCTCTTACCCTTTAAGTGGCTGGTTGCCCTGGCAACTTTCCAATTCTCATAGCTGAGATTGGGCTATTCCTCCTCCCCTGCAACTTTTCTGTAGTTGGTTTGTTCTAGGTGTTTTTCCTGTTCCCCTGTATCTCCCCCCTGGACATTCTATCTCAGCAGCCTCTGTGAGTACAGGTTCTGATTATCTTCTCCCTTGCAAGGCAATCCGTTTTTACCTTCCCCTTGCAGAAGCACTTCCACTCATAACAAAGCACCTTCTTCTAGAGAAGCACTTTCCCAACACTATACAACCAACAAGTGCCTTTATTTCTGTGACTTTCCCAATAAAGCTAAGAAAATACAGAAGACTTTGTGTGCTTTCATAGGGGACGAGTTAAGCTATCTGACCTTATTCATTTCCTGGCATTTGACATTCATATCCAGGCATCTGACCCTGGGGTTCCAGAATAGTAAAAACGGATACCATGTGCTTTGGGAGCAGCACAGAAAGCTCCAGCTTTCCACAGCTTCAATATAAAGGCACCAGCGCTGCAACCCAGCTCAGTGTATTACTCACAGAATTATCACTCTTGTGTCTTGCCTGGGTTAACCTTCTGCCCAGCTACTAAGTTAGGAACAACAGTTATACTTACCCCTGTGCATGTCCCCTCGGTTAAGGCTACCAAGGGCCACGCCACTGGACATCAGCCAAGATAGGGATCAGAGCTACGGATACCTGTCAGTACAGCTACCTCTACGCTGACTGCTGCAGGACACCAAACGGCTCCAACCGCTGACACAGGTTACAGACCGCACGCCACACAAACTGGCTAAAGGCCTACACACACCTGCAGCATGGAAGAACTCAGACCCTCACCAGACACAACACATAAGAGTGACAGGTCAGACACTGAAACAGCGACACAACTGCAACAGATGCAGGAAGGCGCAAGGCCTAAGCGAACAGTTACACTGACACAAGAAGCCTGTGAAAAATATGAAGCTGACATTGAGATGCACCGTGCTAAGTTGGAAAAGGCATGGGAAGAAATCGAAATTGAAATGAGTGATGCCACAAATGTTGGCGAACAAGAAAAGGACATTAAGCGAGCCATAACTCAAATCAAGTCATGTCATAGACATTATGTAGCATTGTCACAAGCATATTTCACCTATCTGACAAGAACCAACACAATTAATAGCCTGAGAGAACGCGATCTGCAAAAAACAATCGATATGGAACGCGACGGCATTGTGCAGACCGCCATTATGGAGGCGCAAAGTGAAAGAAAGGAGCTCCTCCTGGAAACTGCATCGCAGCGCTCCAGCACATCCAGGCATTCTTCCAGATCAAGCAAATCAGTGAAATCTAATGTGTCTAGTGCAAGCGCGAATGCCACCAAGGCACGAGCCGCCGCAGAGGCCGCGCGTGCTAGGGCCGAATATGGTCGGAAAGAGGCGGCCATAAGGGCAGAGAGAGCCCGCATAGAAGAGGAGGAGCAGGCAGCAGTGGCCGCCGCAGCAGCCACCAACGCTGCCATAGCACGTAGGAAGGCAGAGTTAGATGCAAACTTGAAAGCCCTAAGCAAGGAAGAGGATGCGGCCGCCGCCATAGCGCAAGCCGAAGTCTTTGAAGCAGCCGCACTACAGGACGGCGGGGAGCAGACCTATGACCAGACAGCCCCAGAAGATATAAATCAACGCACCGCAAACTATGTAAGGAGCCTCCTCAGCATCAAAACCAGTACACCATCTCGGAATTGCCTGAGTGACATCTCAGACGCTGAAGACTCTCTAGGTCCACAAAGAATAGACACTGTTCTTTCAAGGGTACGCACAACCCGGGATAGCCAGGTTCTCAGCGGTGATCCACACGTCAGTAGGCATATGGATATACTGCAACAGTCTCACAGCTCAGGTAGGCCCACGCATAGAGAAACAGCTCCTCACACTGATCAGCGATCATCAAACATCCAGGCCAAGGAAAGGGAGAACACAAGGCCCTTCCGTGAAACCACACCAGAACAAGACCGTCATATCGATGTATCAGGCCTAACAGACATGGGCAAGTACATGATCCGGCGTGACATGGTGCAGACAGGTCTTACCAACTTCGACGACCGTCCGGAGAATTACAGGATATGGAAATCCACATTCAAAGACGCTATCAAGAGTCTGGGCTTCTCGGCAAGAGAAGAACTCAGTCTACTAACCAAATGGCTGGGGAAAGAATCTGCAGAACATGCAAAGAGGCTTAGATCAGCAAATGTTAACCACCCCGAAGTGGGTCTTGATTTAGTATGGGAAAGACTAGAAGAATGCTATGGTAGTCCTGAAGCGATCGAAGACGCACTCTTCAAGAGAGTAGACAATTTTCCCAGAATTACAACCAAAGACTACTCAAAGTTGCGAGAACTTGGGGACTTGCTGCAGGAGCTGGAATCTTCAAGGGTAGACCAATCCCTAAAAGGGCTCAATGTCCTTGATTCTGCTCGTGGAGTGAAACCCATCTTGGAAAAGCTACCCTACAGCCTCCAAGAGAGATGGACTTTACAAGGCTCAAAATATAAGCGTGAGAAGCAAGTTGCCTACCCCCCTTTCTCATTCTTCTTGAGTTTCATTCGCGAAGCAGCCCGGTCAAAAAATGACCCCAGCTTCATGTTAGATACACATACTGCACCCAGTGCAAGGAACACGAGGAACGAAAGGCCAGCAGCCAGGTACAATAACACTAGAACACCCATCTCCGTCCACAGAACGGACGTGTCCTCTATGACTCAAATGAGTTTAGGCCAGTCGGTCGATGGAAACAAGAAACCAAAAGACCCTAACAAAGAATGCCCCATACATAGAAAGCCACATCCGCTTAGCAAGTGTATTGGGTTCAGAATGAAGCCCATAGAGGAGCGTAAGGCCCTACTCCGAGAATTGGGGATTTGTTTTAAATGCTGTGCTTCTACAAGTCACCTATTCAAAGAGTGTAAAGAAGCTATAAAGTGCACAGAGTGTGGCAGTGACAGACACGTAGCAGCTTTACATCCAGAGACATTTAAGACTAAAACAATCAAGGCCCCTAACCTTGTTACAAAGCAGGGCGGGGAGGAAGAAGATCCAAGCACACCCCCCCTATCTGTAGCATCTAAATGCACCGAGGTCTGTGGGGAAGCCAGTGATGGCAGATCTTGTTCTAAGATATGTCTTGTAGCTGTGCACCCAGACGGACAACCTGAAAGAGCCATAAGGATGTATGCCATCATCGATGATCAAAGCAATCGATCGTTGGTCAGGTCAGAATTCTTTGACCTTTTCAACATACAAGATAACACCTCCCCTTATACGCTCCGGACGTGCGCAGGGCAGATAGAAACAACAGGCAGGAGAGTAAATGGCTACACCATATGTTCAGTGGACGGCAAAGTAAGGATGCCTCTCCCCACACTCATCGAGTGCAATCATATGGCGGAGGATAGAAGCGAAATCCCTACACCAGATGTGGCACGCCACCATCCCCATCTGCAGGCGATAGCTGATCGCATTCCACCACTAGATGGAAGTGCCCAGATCTTGCTGTTACTTGGCAGAGACATCATGAGAGCACATAAAATCCGTGAGCAACGAAATGGGGAGCATAATGCTCCGTGCGCACAAAGGCTCGATCTAGGATGGGTGATAGTGGGCGAAGTGTGTATTGACAAGATACGCAAACCAGATAATGTAAAAGCTCTACGAACAAACCTACTGGAGAACGGTCGTATATCTCTCTTTAAACCATGTCCATATCACTTCCATGTCAAAGAGAAGCTTGGAAACAAAGATAAACAAGGGTATACGATCAAAACAAAAGGAGACATTCTTCAGTCAGAAAAATACACTGATGACCTAGGATGTACAGTGTTCCAGACGACAGGGAATGATGACAAGCAAGCACTATCAATAGAAGACAGAGAATTCCTGAAGATAATGGATAAGGAGTTCTTCAAAGACGAATCAAACAGTTGGGTGGCACCGTTACCGTTCCGTTCGCCCAGAAGACGCCTCCCAAACAACAGAGAGCATGCCATCTCTAGACTTAATTCGCTCCGCCGTAATCTACAAAGGAAATTGGAGACCAGGGATCATTTTGTGGCCTTCATGCAGAAGATATTCCTTAGTGGTCATGCAGAACCAGCACCTCCTCTGAATGAAGGCGAGGAATGCTGGTACCTTCCCTCATTCGGCGTCTACCATCCCCAGAAACCTGGTCAAATCCGAGTAGTGTTTGATTCCAGTGCTCAGTACCAGGGAGTCTCTCTAAATGATGTCCTCCTCACTGGACCAGACTTGACAAACAGTCTTCTAGGAGTGCTGATCCGCTTCCGCAAGGAGCCAATCGCCATTACAGCAGACATCCAACAGATGTTCCACTGCTTTGTTGTAAGAGAAGACTCCAGAAATTACCTAAGGTTCCTGTGGTACCAGAACCACGACATAGATGACAAAGTCATAGAGTGTAGAATGAAAGTGCATGTCTTTGGCAACAGCCCATCGCCGGCAGTGGCTGCCTACGGGCTCAGAAGGACAGCCCAAGAAGGAGAGGAAGAGTATGGGAAAGACGCTAGAGATTTTGTTGAGAGAGACTTTTATGTGGATGATGGGTTGAAATCGGTTCCCACAGAAGAAGAAGCCATAGAACTGCTCAAACGGACTCAAAGGATGCTAGCAACTGCCAATC
This sequence comes from Spea bombifrons, assembly GCF_027358695.1. NCBI lineage: Eukaryota > Metazoa > Chordata > Amphibia > Anura > Pelobatidae > Spea > Spea bombifrons. The sequence goes on from NC_071088.1 coordinate 125,908,122, forward strand.
TAAGACTGCATAAAATAGCTTCCAACAGTGCCACGGTAATGAAGGCATTTCATATAGATGATCACGCAAGTGCCCTGAAGAATTTGGATCTGGGGACCGACACACCTCCCATACAGCGAAGTCTGGGGTTAAGCTGGAACCTCAAGGCAGACACATTTACATTCCAGGTGTCCATCGAGGAAAAACCCTACACCCGACGTGGAGTCCTGTCTACTGTAAACAGTCTCTATGACCCGCTGGGATTCGTTGCCCCAGTCACAATACAGGGAAAGTCTCTCCTCAGAGAATTATCCTTTGAAAAACAGGACTGGGACACCCCACTACCTCCAGAAAGGCGTAAAGAGTGGGAGACATGGAAAGATTCCTTGAAGACCCTCGAGCAACTTCAGATCCCACGCCCTTACTCGCCGACATCCCTCACCACTGCATTCAGCAAAGAGCTTTGTGTATTCTCAGATGCCTCAACAAAGGCAATAGCAGCGGTGGCTTACTTAAGAACCGCAGACGCAGATGGTAGACATCATACCAGGTTCATCCTTGGCAAGGCTAAGCTGGCACCCCAACCAGACCATACTATACCTAGATTAGAACTATGTGGCGCAGTATTAGCAGTAGAGCTGGCAGAACTCATTGAAAATGAAATAGACTGTAAACCAGATGCTATCAGGTTCTATACGGACAGTAAGGTGGTGTTAGGTTATATATGCAATAAGAAAAGAAGGTTCTATGTATACGTGGCCAACCGAGTAGAAAGGATCAGGAAATCGACCCAACCAAGCCAATGGCACTACGTGCCCACAGATCCAGAATCACCAAGCATTCTGACTCCAGCAATGCTCCTTACGCAAAAGGTAGGAGACATTCCTACTCCAGTCAGAGACTTTAACTCAAAAGACATGTATAAACGTCAGTGGAGGCAGGTGCAGTGCCTCGCTAACACATTTTGGGACCGTTGGAGGCGTGAGTATCTTGTGACGCTTCAAGAACGCCACAAATGGCAAGCTATCAAACAAGACATCCAAGAAGGAGACGTTGTCCTGTTAAAAGACAAACAGGTGGCACGAAACGAGTGGCCTATGGGTCTTATCGTTAAAACCATCCCAAGCACAGATGGAAGGATCCGCAAGGTTGAAGTAAGAGTTGCCAAACAAGGGACCGTGAAAACCTTCATAAGGCCTATTACAGAGACTATCCTTCTAGTGTCCAATCAGGCCCAGGTAAGAAAAGAAGAAAAAAAAGAAAAACTGACCACCTATCCGACGGATTGCGAAGCGCACAGGTAGTCTGAACTGTGCACCCACCGGATATCCCTTGCCGAAGGAACCCTGGAGCCAGTGGCATTACAGTGAGAATGTGGACTTGTGTATTGTTGTTGTGTATTTACATATGTTCCACATAAGTTTATATATAGTGGTATCTCCAGATACCAGACGGGGAGTGTCATGGAACAAGTTTGTTTATTTAGTTATTTCCCTCTTACCCTTTAAGTGGCTGGTTGCCCTGGCAACTTTCCAATTCTCATAGCTGAGATTGGGCTATTCCTCCTCCCCTGCAACTTTTCTGTAGTTGGTTTGTTCTAGGTGTTTTTCCTGTTCCCCTGTATCTCCCCCCTGGACATTCTATCTCAGCAGCCTCTGTGAGTACAGGTTCTGATTATCTTCTCCCTTGCAAGGCAATCCGTTTTTACCTTCCCCTTGCAGAAGCACTTCCACTCATAACAAAGCACCTTCTTCTAGAGAAGCACTTTCCCAACACTATACAACCAACAAGTGCCTTTATTTCTGTGACTTTCCCAATAAAGCTAAGAAAATACAGAAGACTTTGTGTGCTTTCATAGGGGACGAGTTAAGCTATCTGACCTTATTCATTTCCTGGCATTTGACATTCATATCCAGGCATCTGACCCTGGGGTTCCAGAATAGAGAATCTAATCATACTGTTAGGTTTCCTTATATTGGATGATGGGGTATAAAATATGAAAAAGAACAATAATAAACATTTACACATCCATGCTTACATACACATAAACACATCCATGCTCAGACATACCGATCCATGCACACACAAACACACACATTCACATCCATGCTCACATATATATACACATCCACACACTTGCACACACATATCCATGCTCACAAACACATATCCATGCTCACACACATACATCCATTCTCACATACACACACATACATATCCATACTTACACACCCTTACACATACACATCCATGCTCACACATACACATCCATATTCACACACACTTCCACACATGCATCCATGCTCACAAACACACACATACATGCTCACACACACATATACATATGAGCTCACGTACTTACACATACATATCTGTGCTCACACACTTACACATACACATATGTGCTCACACACATCCATTCTCATAAACACACTTGCACATACACATTCATGCTTACACACCCTTACACATACACCTCCATGCTCACACATACACCTCCATGCTCACAAACACGCATACAAAACTATGCTCACACACACATACACATCCATGCTCACACATGCCCATGCTCATACTCACTTACTTTTACAGATCCATGTTCACACACACTCACACATACATATCCATACTTGCACACCCTTACACATACACATGGATGTGCTCACGCATACACATCCATGCTCACACATACACATCCATGCTCACACATACACATCCATATTCACACACACTTCCACATATACATCCATGCTCACAAACACACACATACACTACTGTTCAAACGTTTGGGGTCACTTAGAAATGTTCTTGTTTTGGGAAAGAAAAGCAGATTTTGTCCATTAAAATAACATGAAATGGATCAAAAATCCAGCACAGTCAGGGTTAATGTTGTAAGTGACTATTGTAGCTGGAAACGGCTGATTTTTAATGGAATATCTCTATAGGGGTACAGAGGCCCTTTATCACTCCCATCACTCCCATCACACCCAAGTTTAAGTTTAAAAGGCTAAATGATGGTTAGAAACCATTTTGCAATTATGTTACAGCCAGACATTTCCTGGTTTTCCATGAAAACAGCTGAGTGACCCCAAACCTTTGATCGGTAGTGTACATGCCTACACACACACACATACATCTGAGCTCACGTACTTACACATACATTTCTGTGCTCACACACACTTACACATACACATATGTGCTCACACACATCCATGCTCATGCACACACTTGCACATACACATCTATGCTCACACACCCTTACACATACACATCCATGCTCACACATACACCTCCATGCTCACAAACACACATACAGATCTATGCTCACACATACATACACATCTGTGCAAACACACATAGACATCCCTGCTCACACACTAAAACATGCACATCTGTGCTAACACACACCCATGCTCATAGACACTTACATATACACATCCATGTTTACACACACATACTGTGCTGACAGATTTACACATACATGCTCACACACAAACCCACATGCGCATACATGCTCACAAACACACATACATATAAACAAACATACTCACAAACATTTACACTTTCCCTCCTACCTTCACTAACCTCTTCCCAGCTTAGCTGGAGATTTTACTACAAGATCACGTGACTGCGCTCTGCTCCTACCTCCCTGTGCTAATCCAAAATTGTTCACAAAGGGCTGGTCCAACCTGGGCCAACCAGACACTTTTGTGGCCAATTTTGGACCAGCCCCAGGGGCAATTGTGGCACCAATATGTTGAGTGGCACCTGGGGCAGTATAAAGTAAAGTATACTTTCCATTTGGTTGGATAAGTAAACTTTGACTTGCCAGTCTCTTGCTTTTTAAATCTTAGCAAAGTTGCACACACATTTTGTTTATAGTGTAAATTAGTGTTTCAAAAACAATAAACTAATCCAGCTCTTGCTACTGATTATTAATTTATATCTAATCATTCGAGTGTAAAAGCTTTTAATTGTTGACAGACGTCATGCCATCTAATACCTGCCTTTTAGCAATGTGATAGAAAATGTGCTATAGTTTAGTTCTCCCCTTGAGTGGAAAGATTATTTTGATATACGACTCTGTAGCACTTCTGATGATATATTATTTATTTAAAGAGCAGGCCTCCATAAAGGTACAGAATACGGTAACATGACACATAAGCCTTAATCTTCAATATCATTTATTAATTACTGATAATGACACATTAATAGTGACATTTACCACCTTTTAGGAAAAAAAATAGGTGTATTTTATACACCTGGCGTGGCTGCATCGTAGGACAGGCCCAGAAGCAGCTGTTTGTTCTTGGAGAGCATCTCATCCTCTATAGCATTTCACCCTTTGATCTCTTGGGGTTCACCCTAATTGTAAAGGTGAGTCCAGACGTGAACCTCCTTGCTCTCTTGTGCCTAGAGGGATACCAACCGTACCCCACTGATGAGGCCCATGAAGGCTGAACCGTACGTCTGGGGTTGTTGGTTCCTTCTTGCAGAGGAAATTTGCCTCTCATTTTGGTTCAGGACTTTCCTTTGGGCGAGATCAGACTGCCATGTTGATGGAGATTTTTATTCTGTAATGGAACACAAGGGCTAAAATTTTAGATGCTCCTAAGCAGGGATACCATAGTTTGTATTAAATTACTTAGCCTGAATTCTAAATCAGTACTTTACTTATTACACTGACATTTGTTATTTTCTTTACACTAATATTTCTCAACCTGCAGTACATTTAGATTGGCCTGTAAAAATTTTGGCTTTGCCTATTCTACGATGCCTTTTTTTCAGATTTCAAATGTAACCATTTTTTATTATGATTCTAAACCTTATGTTTTTTCTAGTGTGTAAAGATTGTATGCTTTCTAAGTTTCATTTTACAAAAGGCTGCTGACAGCATGATCCCGATCTTTTTTCCATACTTTTATGAGCAATTACATAATAAGCGGACGTCATTTCTGTATTGTAAACATGTAGTGAATTGCCTTCCATAGGTTAATACTAATTCAGATTACAGGGTCACTCAAGTGTCCCAGGGAGTCCTCTGGGTAATGAATGCATATGTAAGCACTTTCAAGAAAACATCACTTCACTTAGGGAGAATCTGTAGGTTTCTGGAGCGCTTTCCTGTCAATGATTGGCTGCTTCAAGAAGCCAATCGGTGATAGGAAGGCGTTCCCATTGAAACCAGTGCTGGTAAGTATATCAGATGTCAGCAGATGTGTTTAATTGAACACATCTCTTGCACGGCAAGATGCAAATACATATGCATATTCTGTGTTTGCAATGCATTAAAGTATGCCCTCAATTATCTTCCTTCCTCTGATACCAGAACAGAATATCACTCCTGCATTTAGATGAATAGAAAGTATAGCTGGATATCCGTGTTTGTCTTAGAAGAATTCAGAAGAATTCTCAGAAGGAATTACCCCACTCTCTAGATCAGTCAGGGTCAACTGAGGCAACTCATTAACTATTCACTTCTGTCTCATTCAATAAATGCTTTGTAAAAAAAACCAACATGGTGACAACAGAGGCAGCCAATTCATTTAGGGCGACTATATGCACATTACTTAAAACCGCTCTCATTAAATACGTTTATTATTTTTAGAGGGTTGTACACATTCCACAAATCAACTTAAATGTTCCCAGGAAATTCCAGATTCCTTTTGCCGCACTGTAATTTAAGATGTAATAGTTATATTATCCTAGCACACCTGATATCAGCAGGTAAACTCCTATCCTGAGTGCTGATGATGCTTTGAGCAGATTTAGAATTTACAAACCACCCGATTACCATAGACATCATGTTTAAGCTCCTTTCGCTAATTTCCTATCCGCTCTAGTGTCTTCACGTGCTTCCAATGGTTTTCTTTTCCCACTCATTTAGTATACACACAGCTTTACCATGTCATACATACGGAAGGCGTGCCATTCTGTAGGTAATTTCACTCTTTTTATGTTTTGTGCGGTGTTTGTGCAGAAGATGCAAGCTGCAGAATAGACAGAGGTTTTGAGCAGATGGACAGTCTGTAATTCTTTAATCCTATATTAACAGACAGTGGCAGGAAAAGGCTTCATAATTTATACTGAGCAGTAAATATGTCTTACTTGTTTCACTAAGGAGCAGTGAGGACATGTAGTGTATAGAAGAACATGATGGATAATGGGATAGAAAGTAGTCACTAAAGGTAGAGTTGGCAGGAGAGTTGCAGTTTTAATTGCTTCACTTCACTATTCATTACAAAGGGCTAACACCAGTACGTTTCTCCAGCACGGAGAGCTGAACTGGCCCTGGATAGCATTTAATTTAATGGGTAAGGAGACTGAAGAAGTCTCATTGATTTAACTATGCAGAAGCTCACTGAGGTTGGACCATAATGTAAAGTGAAGTCAATGAGCTGGAACCACACATCTCCTCTAAACTCTACTATCAAGTCTCCCTTTAGTGAATAGCCCCCTTTTTTGTTTTCCAAATTAGAATATACCTTACTTGTCTTAACGAACATATTGATTTAAGTTTTTTAGAGGTCTGCGAGAGTTAAATGCTTATTGGAATAAGCTTCTGTTTTCAAGTCAGGATACATTTTTTATCTTGTTGTCTGATAATGTATTATTAGTAATAACTCTAGAACATATTCATATTTTTTATTGACAGAAAAATAGTTTCTTAAGTGCTTTTTTCAACCACAATTTTAATTAAGTTGTATTAATGAGTAGGATTTCTTAATAGCTATTCTAGAACTCACCTTCGGCTTCTGAGATATTACCGGTTGAATGAATTGAGTTTCTGCCTGTCTATGAAGAGAATGTGCATGAATGTCAGTGTGTGGTCATGCTTAAAATATGTTCATGGCCATGGGGGAATGGGTTCAAGCTATTGCACAGTTGGAAGGCACATCTATGGAGTGGTTCTGTCGGATTCTGATAGCATCACTGATTGATTTTCTTTAAAAAATGTAAAAAGAATAAATTCTGGTGGAGCGTTGGGTCCTCCAGATAACGCCAGGAAGTGTGTATACCTACTACTTATGCATTAACAAACATCTTGCAGTGCTCAAGATGCATAGAACAAAGTTTCTTTGAGGGTCACCAAAAGACCTTGATGCACTGAAATAAGCTAAATAGCTTATTTTCTTTAAAAAAAAAGTATCTATTTCATCCTAGTACAACATAGACTCACATAATGCCAAACAATACCTTCCTACTAGTAATGCCTGCTACGTAATAAATGTTTGTATCAGAAAATCGTAAAAATAATGCCTTTCCAAGGGACCTTTAAATCTGGAAATCCTGGTAACTTTCTGCCTGGAAATTATATGTAAAATCTCCAGCAGATATTTGACCTTGAAGGAGACACATACACTGAATTGTTTTCAGTGGGTTCACCCCACACATTTTTCTGTGATAAAAAATGCAATGTTATTATATTTTTTATAGTCTCTATTTTATCTGTCTATAGAGTAGGGTTGGTTAATTGTAAATTAATTAATTAAATTAAATATCTATTCTCCCTTAGACTGTAACAAAAAGATATTGAGAAAAAAGTAATTGCTAAATATTAGGTCATGCAACAGAATCTAACACTGTAGGAGGCTGGACAATTTGGAGTCCACTAGTCCAGGCCGGGAGCACTGCTGTTGTGTTTCTAGCAGGGGATGAAATTGTGTATTTAGCTGGAAAGAAGACCCATGAAAAGCCAAAGGAATGAAGAATTCCCGTCTGGTAAGGGTACACTTTAGACTGGCAGAGAAGAACCATTCGGCCCATCTAGTCTGCCCGTTTTTCCTGCTGCTCAGGACCTTAATCAGTCCTTGGCCTCCTCTTTCTTTCAATAGCCATGAATCTTTCCCATGCATGTTTAAACTCCCATTGCCTCTACTAATTCTGCTGGAAGGCTGTTCCACTTATCCACCACCCTCTTAGTAAAGTAAAATTCCTTCCTCCGACCCTTTAATTTTAGGCTATGACCTAATTTATGGTGTGTCTGTTTTGTATTGTGTTTGCATTGGAAACAGAAGCTAGAGAGCATAAGCCTTGACGGAAGCTAGGTCGCTAGCCCCCCACTGTGTCCGGTATGTCACTGTTATCAAGTATGAACGCCTCTGAAGCTTGAAGCCATCAGTGACTTAAACATGGTTTGCCTCACCAATTCCTAAAACAATGGGAGCCATTGCCACTTGAAGAATGGTTAAAGGCTTATAGATATATCAGTACATATACACATACATACATAATATAAAAAGAAGGGCTGAAACGGTTAAACGACGAACGCGCTTGTGAATATTCAACGAGGATGCCGGGTTTTAGTTCCCACGGAAAGCGGGATTGTTGTGGCATCTTGCAGGACGGGCTATTGTGTCCATGTCTCGTGAGATGAATAATAACCCCATGGAACTGGCCCCTGGCCCTGCAGCCTTCGGTAAACCTTGAGCAGCCCAAGGTAATTCTGAAAAGTCATTTTCCATCTGATGCATTATTTATCTGGCATTACCTCGCTTTTCCATATGGGACGTGGAGTGTTTTGTCATTCGAAATATGATTTTACTAGACGAGCGGGTCTGCGGGGGAAGAAAAGTAATCCTCACATTACCCCGCACACGTAAACTTGCATTAAAAGCCCATTCTAGACTCTGATCCCCACTAGGCGTTTAAGTGCGAGAGGGCTGAACAATGCATTGTTTTGTAATTAAAGGTTTAATGCCAACCTGTATATGGCTTCTGTTTTTTTCTAAGCCAGAATAGCCTTTAATTCCCTCCATTCAGCGGGGTGAAAGGCTTGCTGACAGTGATAGAGTAAGCGGGTGGGAGCATCTTTTGTTTCTGCTTTTATTTTATGCCATTGTTACCTTTGTGTTGGTCCGGTTTATTTTAGCGGTACGTCTGAGAGTGATAGGTTTGTGTACCCTTTAAATGCTTCTCTCAGCAGCCCTTGTTCTCGATAGTGATCAATGTGTTGTTCTCTTATTGTAAAATCGCCGTGCAATCTACGCTGCCTGGCCTGCCTCTATGCTGAATATACATTACACACGACGCACGCAGCCAGCAGGGAAAGGGTTATTACATGCAAAAGCGTATGGTGACATAGACAGTAAGACAAGCTTCCTCAAAGGTAGGCCAGTAAGTGGGCCATCAGCGTAAAGGTAAGAACCGTTCAGTCCGTCTAGTCTGCCCACGATTCCCGATGTAGAGACTCAGATCTTAATCGGTCTTTAGTTTTGTCTTAGATTTATGAGTTTTATACCTATCCTTTGCATGTTTATATTCCCTTATGGGGTTAACCTCTACCACTTCTGCTGGGAGGATGTTCCATTTAAGCAACAAAGCATCAAGTAGCGTGCTGGGCTGTATAGCTAGCGGCATTAGCATCAGGAAGAGGGAGATGGTTCTTTACAGATCTCCGACCTCACAAAACCCTAACTCAACATCTAATACGTTTTGGGGAATACAAGTTTACTTTTATTTGCTTCAATTAAAATAATAATGAAAATGTGGGTAAAAAGGGACCCCAACGTGAATATATTGACAGATTGGTAATTTAATGTGTTTCGTTTTGGTGATAGGAGGAGAGCCTTTCTGTACCTTTGGGAGTAATCCACGGCTCCATACAGCCTGCCTGTCATTTTTACTACACATATTTGCATTATTTGAAGAAAAGTTCCGTGTTATTCATGTGTTTTTGTATATGTGGTAAAGGATAAGTATTAAATTAATTAGTGATTTACATTTATTTTATTCGTGTGATTTTTACATACGGAATTCCCCTAATTTAGGCCTTGCTAATCCAAAAAGCATTGATGATATAGCTAGTGTGCAGCCTATAATCAGATGTTCACCAAATTCACTACAAATCAGTACTTTTTATAGATATAGGAGAGTAGCCTATAATAGGAGGGAACCTATGTTAGGGCCAATATGCAAGTTATTATGTGACTAGATCAGGGCTCAAAAAATCCCAGGTGCCAAGTTGCCATGGCGACTAGAAACCACTTGTGGTTTGCATAGTGTGAATACAGTATGTAGAGTTAGTGTCTGTATACTGTAGTGTCAGAGTCAGTGTGCATGTGTGTAAATGTATAGTGCTGGAGTCAGTGTGTGTGTGTATGTGTATACTGAAGTGTCAGCGTCAGTGTGTGTATCTATAGTGCTAGGGTCAGTGTGTGTATGTGTATACTGTAGTGTCAGTGTGTATATCTATAGTGCTAGAGTCAGTGTGTGTGTGTGTAAATGTATAGTGCTAGAGTCAGTGTGTGTGTAAATGTATAGTGTTGAAGTCAGTGTGTGTATGTGTATACTGTAGTGTCAGTGTCAGCGTGTATCTCTATAGTGCTAGAGTCAGTATGTTTACTGTATTGTAGTGCCAGATTCAGTGTGTATGTGTCTGTAGTGTGTATTTTCATATATGTATAGTGTAAGCCAGTGTGTGTGTATGTGTATGAGAGTGTGGTGCTCCTGTGTATGGTGTTGCTTATGTTACAGTATTAGCATGAGTGTGTATGACAGTATATAGTGTTAGAGTTCTTAGTGTATGGCGTTTGAATGTGTGTACATGAGTGTAGAATGTAAGTATGTGTTACTATAAGGTGTTTGTGAGTGTACTGTAAGATGTTAGCGTGTCTGTTACTGTATGGTGTGTAAATGTATGTTAGTGTATGGCAAGGCTCACAAACCTCCAATATTTTTATGAAAACCCCAGACATTTTAATGAAAATAAAAATACGATTGAGGAAGAAAAAAATAGCTGGCCCCTAACTTTTGTCGACCCTTGGACTAGATAATAAAGCCAGAGGTACCGCGGACACAGTGGACAGGATGATAATTCTTACATCAAAAATCTCTCTGTAAACAACATTTGGGGTATAAATTTGTTTATTTCAGGATTTCAAGTGACCCTGAGTGAGAGTATGAACAATTTCCACCTTGACTGCCTTTTCAGCTGTAGCTCTAGAAAATCTGACAAAGAATTTTCCCGGACTAAATATGGACCGGGACAAATATATTCCAGCCGTACTTAAAGTCTGACCCTGACTTTTGTTTATCGCAAAACGTATATGTACGGGAAATTGCCTTCTTTCAAAATGAAAGGAGAATCATTACATCGACCAGAGGCTCTGTATTATTTAGATTATCTGATAACAATGCACGGTATGTACTAACAACCAAATGGTTATTCGCCTAAGGGGCTAATCGCTTATAATGCCAGTACAATCACCTCTAGGACATGGCAGTAAAATTGCCCCTCCAGCATGACACTGGTTAGCAATCAGTTATACTGTGTATTTTACTGTGAAGGTAAACATGCATTTTTCATTAATTTAGCTTTAACCCCTTAATGACAAAGCCCGTACATGTACGGGCTCAGAATGCATGGTTTTCAATGGGTTTAGGGACCGCCCATTGTCGTTAAGGGGTTAAAAGCTGTTAAAGCCATTACTGAGCTTTTCCGTTTGAAAACTATGTGATGAAATGCTGCGTTGCTCAGTTACCCAAGTCTGTCTTATTACGGAGATGTGACTGCGCAGACACATACACCATACGGATGGCTACAAAGTGTGATAGATGTAGGCACTCGCTGGCAAAGTTTCTGTTAAGAGGTTGGGGATTTGCAAAATAAAAATATCAGTATTATTTCTATGTATTTTAATGAGAAAAACAGGCTGTCCGGAGCAAAATGGCAACTATACATTCTTACAGAGCCCTGCAGCGTGTGTATCACATAATGCTGTGTGAGAGTGCTGGAAGGTCCCGAAGCCACATGATTGCTTTCCTCTGGTACTCCAAGTGTTAAGCCACAAAATCATGATTTAGTGTTTTGGATCCTAATCAGATTAACCTGGTTCTAGATCACACCAGAGGTAAATCAGGAACCCAGAGCATGTTTTCAACCAATTCCAGGGATATCATTATTAGTTACTCTGTGTGCTGTCTCTCTGCATCCCCACCTCATATAAAACTTCTTCCTGCCCCTCAATGTATCTCTCACCTGCAGTCTCTTCTCATCAGTCATACACCTCACCCTGCAGTCTCTCCTCTCATGCATCTACATCTCACCCTGCAGTGTCTCCTCTCATGCATCTACATCTCACCCTGCAGTCTCTCCTCTCATGGGTCTCATGCATCTACATCCCACCCTGCAGTCTCTCCTCTCATGCATCTACATCTCACCCTGCAGTCTCTCCTCTCATGGGTCTCATGCATCTACACCTCACCCTGTAGTCTCTCCTCTCATGGGTCTCATGCATCTACACCTCACCCTGCAGTCTCTCCTCTCATGGGTCTCATGCATCTACATCTCACCCTGTAGTCTCTCCTCTCATGGGTCTCATGCATCCACTTCTCACCCAGCAGTCTCTCCTCCTTCTATTTCCTACATCCATCTCTCACTCTCCTCCCATCATCTCCGTGTCTCCCTCCGTGTGATGTAGCTGTCTCTCCTCCCTCTCCTTTTACCTAACTGCTTCATAGCCCTTGGCTTCCTCCTCCTGCCCCTCCTCTCTGCTATCTCTCTCTCTCCCTCTCTCCTGTCTTCTCCTCCCCTCCTCTGCCTGTCTTTATCAAGCCCTCTGATCGCCCTCCCGTGTGCTGTCTCTTCCCGGCAGGTCCGGTCTACTCATCCTCGGGGTACAAGAAGGCAGATGATGAGATGTCCGGGGCCACGTCCACTGCCGACCAGGGGGAGGCAGCTGCCCGAACCATCCTCATCAACCTGCCCCAGACATGCAAGTTCAGGGACAACAGAGTCAGGTAAGGGCAGGGCCACAATCTGTGGAGGGGAGAGGCAGCAGGGCTGCTCGGAGGGGCATCTGGGTAACACAGGGGGGCTGCAGCTTCACATCACATCAGGACCACTTTCTGACTGAGTGTGATTTGACCCAGTCTGGGGGATTAACCCTCCATGCTCAGAGTGACAACCCATGGCACCAGCTCCAGATACCCCCTATCACCTTATTCTGCACCGGGCAAGCCAGTCATTGTACAGGGAAGGCTCACCCTGATACAAACTTTCCATACACTTCCATCTCCCATCCACAGATACATCAATACAGTTTAAGTGTGTTTCCGAAAGTTCCTAATTCATATATTATTATGTTTACAAATATATATGATGTTTGCTGTCATATACTTTACCTATTGTTAACCGATGCACTGCTGGTTTTATTTATATAATACAGATAATCTCAAGTGTTATACTTTTTATGGAATGTGCTTATTTTGGGTGTTCGATAATAATTTCTTTACACCGAATAGCGTGTTAATTAACTGTGCATGTATAGTTTATATACAGTATGTTGGTTTGGTGCTATGAGACAGCTTTAATGCCACGCTGCAAACGCTGGCCGTAGCATGGTTGGCATACGTAACGTGTATCATGAGTCTAACAGCATCGCTATTACATGTGTTTGAAAGGGTGAGCCATGTATGTGAAAAGTCCTGGCGCAGTCCAGCAAGAACGTTCCATTTGTTTCCGAGTGAATATTCCATATTCAACAAGACCCAAAGTGTTTGCTCTATGAGTGGGACTGAATTGCCAAAGTGGAAGTGATCTGGGACAGGGATGGACATGGTGTTTCTTCCAGCTGTTGGTCAACTGCAGACTCCATGGTTCTCTGCTGATGGTCATTGGGATCTGACATTCACTGGCCAATGGACTACTGCTCTTTTCCCATGACTTGTCAAGAGATGCCGTTATAAGATCCTGTATCATATATAACAGCATATGGTAATCTTTTACACCCAGCAGTCCCTTATTTTTACCAGTTTCAGTAATCTAATGTATGGCTCTTGTGCTCTGTGTCAGGATTAGTATTCATTAAATAAATGTGCTGAAAAATAATTAATTTCTTGTAAATAATTGGTGAAATTCCCAAGTGTTTTTTTTCACTTAGTTTAGCAAATTTTTTTTTTAAGTATTTTTATTTTTTATTTTTATGATGTTCATACAGATCCTCTAAATGCATGTTTTGAATGTTTCACCAGTTAAGAATATTTAATAGGTTATTTCTCCATATAATCAGCAAATTTACTGAGTTGCTAAAATTCTCTTGAAAGCATTGTGGATATCTCCCAGAAGTATTAGTTTTGTTTTAAACCTTATCCGTCAAATCATCATTATTATTTATTGATTTCTATAGTGCAATCTTTTTCAGTGCTCTACAATGGATATAATATTCACTTATCTATATATAGGGTGAACCATGTTATGTATCCCATAATTTCATAAATGTTGTCCTCTTATAAGAAATATACATACATTATATCCACAGTTGTAAGTTTGATTCTTAACTAATATATATGTATATATATATATATATATATATATATATACAGTATATATAAAAAAATGTATGTTTACAGTTAATAATGTTCTGCAATATGAATGTATGTATATATACATGTATGTATATATAGATATATATATACACACACTTGTATTGCAGAATCAGAAGATTATTACATATAAATTGTTATTGGCGTCTATTCTTATTTGTCAAATAATTTGGAGCCTTACTGCACATTGTTTCACTTACCCTGATAATAGTGTGAATATATTTGTATAATAAAATCATTTCAGTGGCGGTGGTGGTCGAAGTATCCCACCCCTTGTCCACTTACTAATTGACAATACAGATATTTGTAGAAAACATAAAAGGGAATTCTATATTTGGAACATTATTAATGTCTAATAGCTGGATAGGAAGGTTTGGGGAACGTCTCTGGTGTACCCATGAATGGGAACGTAGGATATATTTTGTCGGGAGAGAGACCAATTTAAAGTCCAACATACAGTACGTCCTTTACTGGGATACCCTGTTGTCCCAGCAGTTTTTGTGGAGTACTCAAGAACCTTACTGGGGGAGTCCTGTGTGTATTAAGTAGTGACGACTAAAGAGAATTCAGGTTTACGAAATCATTCTTTATTCTGCATCTTCATAGGTAAATGTTGTGTCGTATAATTAGATGTAAGCTAGGAATTTGTAATTGAGCTCCTGTCTAAGCATGCTAGTGATTGGGTTGAGTAATGCAACAACATTTTTAGATCAGCTTTAAAGTTTTTACATTTAATTATTTTAATGTTGGAATCAGCTGATGAGTTATGTCTCAGTTCCTTGATTTCACTATACATTATAAAGGGCCAACCCCAGGGCGTTTCTGCTGCCCTGTATGCTGTATAGTTAAATCAGTTTCCTTACCCATTGAATTACACATTATACACGCCCAGCTCAGCCCTTCGTGGTCCTTTATAATGAACAGCGAAGTGAGAGGGTTAAAACGCCTTTTGTAAAATCTCCTGCCAACCGTCCCAAATAAATCACATAGTAGAGAATAAAACAATTTTAGATGAATGCAAAGAATATGTCGATGGGGCACATTTTTGTCTGACATCTGTAGAATAAGTGTAGTTAGCTATGTGTTTACTTTCTGGTCTCTTTGTATTGTATTTATTGTAGTATAAAACAAAATGTACTACACCACAAATCCATTCTTTTGCAGAGAAAAGTATACAGCCAACGGCATATTTTTTTAAAAAATAATTCCAATTATTAATGCTGCATATGTGTTTGCCGTGTCATTCCATCACATTAGTTCATTTTTGGAAGTACGCTTTTTTAAGAACATTATTGCATATTTGGCCTCATCTATATATTTAAAACCTTGCGTTTCTTGTAGATCTCTTATGATATGGGCAGTTAGGAGTCAGGGGCAAAAAGAGCCCCTCTGTGTTTAATTCAGTAATGTTCTCATCCTAGGAGAAAAGTGCTTTTGTACTGAGTACTGAATAAACCTTACATACATAAGGCATGGGCACTATGCTTAGCATAGACAATGTATAGAAATTCAATATTTCACTTAAAATACTGGTAACATATTAGTGTATCATTCCCTGTTTTAACAAAAAATAAACTTGGTTTAGAAAAAAGATGCAGCTGCCTATCCCAAACTACCCTTTTATTATGAGGAATTTGAAAGGATATTAAAAAAATATCATTTTCTTATTATCTGCTTGCCACTAATACGTGACTATATCGGTGGAGCGGATCATAAAACCTCCTTAAAGAGGACACGTTAGAAGTGTTTCCTTATCATACACCTGTAAATGACTTATTTCATAGAACCGGTCTGCTATAAATAAGAAACAAACACAATAATAGATCTTTAATGATTTGTCTCTTTTCTTTCGGTTGGTAGGTTCTGCAATGTATTTTATCTTAAAAATCTAATAAAGAAAAAGATAACATACTACACGCATCAGAAACCTCCCTTCGGGACGTCAAGAATATTGATGGAATGTTATTTCTTAAACGTCTCAGACCATATATCACGTTCTGGGTGCACACTGCTTGTTTTTAACAATATTTTTATTTAACACGAGATGTCAAGATTTTTGTGAAAATGGAACTACCAATAAAATGGAAAGCTCGTATATCACAGAGCACCGTGACAGCTCTGAGACGGATGTGACTAGGGGGAAGGATTCTGCCGTGACCCATAGCATTTTTCTGAGGTGCTAAAAACTTCTGAACAACTTTATTAACACTTTGCTGTTACACAATGAACAATTCCTGTTAGTCTGGAGGCAGTGTAGGAGCGGTAGGGTAGCTGTAGATTTATGCACATGTTGTATATTACTAAATAGACTGAAAGGAACGCTCCAGCCACCGCATGCACTTTAATGCACATAAGAGCTGAGTGGTCCCTTTACATTTTTAGGACCATTCCCCTTGCAAATCCATGAGGGGATTCTACAGAATCTTAAATGTCTTTTTAGACTAGGGCTGTCAAACTTCTAGGTTTTGAGGGCCACAACCATACCTGAGAACCTTCTAAATGAGCTGACCCTGAAACGCCTGAAATATTAACCCAAATGTGTCAACTCTACTGGTCCTCATAGAAACATTAGACACCTTGACTGGTCATTACGTAGAGATCTGTATTCAAGCAGTGATATTAACCATACCATACAGTTTTTTTTTCCTTTGTTTTTTGCCGTTTTTTTGTAGAAGGGGTTGCTACAAAACCTGCACTTCATTGGTTGATGGCAGACGAGCCCCCTGCTGGCGACCAATAGAGTCGCTCGTACGGACCTTTAAAATCCTGGTGCCGCAACTTGGCCGGGGAAGACCACTGGTCTCCTCGGTCCAAGACTTAAAGGTCCGTACGAACGACCAATAGAGTCGCTCATACGGTCCTTTAACTCTTGGAGCGGGGAGACAGGCCAAGTTAATCCGTCAGGAGTTAAAGGGCCATGCGAGCGACTCTATTGGTCGCCTGCAATGGCCTCCTCTGGCATCAACCAATTGGAGCCGGGCGCTCTTAATAAGGCGTTTCGTAACTAATCCTGTGTTGAATTGCTGATTCAAGGAACACCGCTAATGACGGAGCTGGCCAATACATGGCTGTTTATTCTGTTTAAATATAATGCCATAAAATTCTATTTTTTTATTTGCAAGAGGATAATACATATATACAAACCGTACATGTTGTCCTCTATTTCTTAATGTCAAGATAGGGGTTTTTAGAAATTCCTGCTATTTTTCTGCTTTGTGTCAAGAAAATAGTGATGACTCCTTTTTAGTGCAAATATAAATCCATATTCAAAACTGGATTTTCTTTGCTGAAAGGCAGATGGTACAAAATCTGTTTTAAGCTTCATTATAAGCAAAGATACAAGAGGAGGTTCCCATAAACAATTTAAAAAATGTACAAATCCATACCTCTGAATATTTCAGGACGACAAAGTGGGAACTTTTGTTTTTCAAGGGCTGTAGAACATTTTGATATACTCATACCCACCAAACATCATGAGCTCCTTGAAAAGGGACATTAAGTTTGAAGAACAAAGGGGGACTGTGCCTCCCAAGAAGCATGCCAAGAAGGTAATTGATAGCTGGGCTATTGGAAATGTTTCCATATGTTGGCGACTATGCCTGTTAACACTGATTAGATCCACCATGGCTGTGGCTCTGAATTTATTGGCTTTCCCACCTCTGAACTGTCGGAGATGCCTCCTGGAACAAACATAAAGCCGGACTGCATTGATGAGTTACATCCATGTTTGGCTCATGCTGCTTCATCACATGCATTTAGATGGGGCAGAGTTTATGGAGTTGAAACACTTTGATTAAGTTGCACAATAGTCAAGCAAAGGCAAAAAAATACAAAAAATAAGCTTTTTGAGAACTTAGGTTTTAATTTATATGCTCTGTTTTAAGGTTGTGTACCATTTGCATTATAATTTAGTTGCCAGAGTTAAACTTATTGTTGATCCAAACACTGCCTTGTAATACACTAAACAATTTACCATGATATTACTGTTTTAATATTGATATTACTAATAATACTATTTAAATTCTATATTATATGGTGTGCTTGATTTAGCAGGGCGAAGGCTCTCCTCACTTATCACGTCTTCCTTTTCATGTCTACAAGACCTCACTCGTGCTGCCCCGTATCTACTTCCACCTAGTCTAGTCTATGTCAGACCCCTTGAATATATGTATTGTAAGAAACGCTGCGTAAATTGTTGGCGCTGAATAAATAAAAGATAATAATAATAATAATAATAATAATAATGTGTTCCTCTAGAGTGGACAATATATAATTTTCTGCCTGTAGGGGGAGCTCTGAAGAGTTTCATTAATGCATTGAGCGTATGGGAAATTTATATGTGAATAGATTTTAAATAAAATTAAAAACGTTTGCCTTCCTTTGTTTAAGAAAACTGTATAAACATTTTCTCAGGGGCAAGTCTTTCCTTTATTAAGAATAGAACCATGAGTGATGAATGTGATTTTGGCAATGCCTATGAGCATCGCTGTGTCACAGTGGTTAATGTATTTTTATTGGGAGGTTTTTTTTTGTTTAGATGCATTACAAGTTATCTGTTATGCACTATGCTGTCTGGATACCATATAGTCACGATCCCTTAATCCTGTCTCGCTATCTAGCTGTGATATAGGTTATATATATATATATACCGGTATAAACAAATACAAAAAGGAAGCACTCACCTGAACTAGAATTATAAGGGGGTGCTGCTGAAGACCAAAGTCCTACACAATCTCTAAATCAGCGCACTCACATCAAATAGGTTATAACTTCTCATGACTGTAGTTAAAGCTACTTAAAAACACCTTTCTAAGATGACAAAATTGGAATTTTAGTCACATTATATGGCCATATTATGCTAAGCCCACCACTACGCCAAAGTACTTTGCAAGTACATTGTTTACCAGGAGCCAAAAGGCCTCCCTAAACACAGACACTCCTGCAATTTATAGGTTTCCAAGGACATTGGAGTACTTTGGTGTAGTGGTGGGCTTAGCATAATATGGCCATATAATGTGACTTAAACTCCAATTTTGTCATCTTAGAAAGGTGTTTTAAGTAGCTTTAACTACAGTCATGAGAGTTTATAACCTATTTGATGTGAGTGCGCTGATTTAGAGATTGTATATACTGGTATATATATAAATATATATATATATATACATAAACATTAATGTATTCTCTACCTTTTAAGGAATGGTTACTGTTAAAATGATTTAAACTATTAAGATGATCTGTCTTAACATGTGTATCTCAATGTTTGTTGCCAACCTTAATGTTATTGTTAATTCTCACTCTCCTATTGTAATGGCTCTACAGAATCTGGCATAGACCTAAAGCTATCCTTTGTCTTAGATAAGACCCAGGATTGATTATGGTTGTTAAAGCAGGAGAAAACCTTTAGACTAGATGGGCTGAAGGGTTCTTACCTGCCACCAAATTCTATGTTCTATAAATGTGTTCTATGGAAAATAGAGTTTTATGTTGATAGGAATTTTAGTATTTTTAATGTTTTACACTTGTTTTTAATAATAATGTTATTACATGTAATTCCAATGGTGCAATAAATAGTGATTCAATGGTAATGAGTTCAATGTATATTTTATTATTAGATAAATTAGTAAACTTGAGTAACAAATGGCTTATTTGAATATTAAGGACTGGTGGCAATCCTGTGACAGGGAACACTTCTGCAGGACATTTTTAATTAAAAAAACCCACTCAGCACATTTGGAGAATAACAACTGTTAGCTCTTACTTGCAATGGTCCAGCTTTTAGATGTGGGCTTCTAGAATGTATGAATTACCCTATAGAACTTTTTTTATCCTGGTTACTGTGGACTGTCGTGGGTCATCCCAATCATGTATGTTTTTTTTAACATATTTCCTGGATCATCTATGTGCGCAAGGTGGATGGTGTAAAAATTGCTGTTACATATTTTTTCACTTTACAAGACTGAGGTTATATAAATAAAACTACAGCAAACTCCCCGTTCAATGAATAGACTGAGAATATTTACTAAATGAAACTTTTTTAACCATCTATGGCTAATATGTTTAACTGCCAACTGGAGTGTATTATCACTTAGAATTGCTTATTTACCTGCTTTACTTTACACACAAGAACCAAAAGCTAATTCAACTTCACCAAATAATGATTAACCTGATAACCCTTTGTCTCCTCATCTAGTTTCATGGCTCCTGATTTCTTTTAGTTTGAAGGATCAGAAGCAGGTCCTTTAGGCAGCGTCCTCAAATTCTCATATATCTGGATGTCTCGTGCATCCTGTACTCTATCGGATACAACGTTTTGAATAACGTTTAAAAACATATAAAAATTATAAACAGATCAGTAGAAATGTGCCTGGGTTTTGGATTTATACTCACCAACTATTAGTTTTGTATGTTTTATTTGCAGCTGGCCTCGTGAATTCAGATAAATGTTCTGATTCATTTTAATTAGATTGGTCGAATATATTTAGGGTACAATTAACCACTCGTATAAACAGAACAATCCTTATGCCGCCCTTCCAAGTGTTTCTGGAGTTTTCTAAACATTGATTAGTTAATCAAGCTCAGCGTCTGGGACTTTTCCTATTAAATATTTCATATTGTAAAAATATATTGAGATGCTCCATTAGAGAGTGGATATTTTCAATTGTTGGGTTCTGTGAAATACAAATGGATGTTAGAATCTGCATGTTTCCTGATTTCTGGGTCGGAATGTTCTGGTGGAATCCAGTGATCTAATTTAAAGCATTTCACTCAATAGTATAAGACACTCTCCAAACAAAAATGATAATATGCTATGTAATTTGTGTCTGAAGAGCATAAATTGTTTTTATAAACAGCAGTTGTGCAGGAATATCCCGTTTGGTGTCCTGATGATTCCTCTACATTTACAAGTTTGCTCCATGATAGCCAAACATGAAACGTGTTGGTTGAGAGGGAGAGAATTAAATAAGGGATCATCACTGAACCCACTTCTCACCAAGTTATGACACTTGATCTCAGTTAAGGTCATGCGCAGGCATAGGGAGGTAGCCTGTACGAGAAATCTATTCCATCAGAGCATTCATGTGATACAAAAGAATAATTATGAAGTGGTATTTTTTGCGATGTGTGCAGGCTTTGTGCAGTAATCCATATGCTATCAGAACTGATAGGGAGTAGGGGCAGAAAAAAAGGCCAAAACCCACCACCCCTACCAAAAACATTCCTTGTTATGGGGAGTACTGGGACTCAGACTCACTGTGGAATGACTTGTAGTGATTCTTCAATAGGTACAGTGCTGTGAAAGAGTATTTCCCCTTCCTGATTTCTCTTGTTTTGCAAAAACAAAATGAGCAAACACAAACATGATCATTTAATTTATTGAGGAATGAATCAAAACGTTCATCTTTCTTGTGAAAAAAGTATTTGACCTCCCTAAACCTAATACCTGGTTATGCCACCTTTGGCAAAAACAACTGCAATCAACTCTTCTTGGCAGAATTGTTTTAATTCAGCACAGTGAAGGGTTTTCGAGCATGTGCACTATTCTGCACATGCGCAGCCCTACAAGTGATGGCAGGTGGGCCTGGGAGGTAGTGCATCACTGTCAGCGCTGTGCAGGCTCACAGATTCTGCACATGCGCAGTATGCATTCTCTGGTGTCCCAGACGGTCTGGATAACCTCATTGCCATTCCGGTGTATGTAGCTTCATAGACTTCTGTGTAATGGACACGCACGGTGTCACGGGTTCTGTAGTCACGCCCAGAGATCACCCGGATGTATCCTCCTGTTGTCCCCGAAATCACTTCCAGCACCAGTCAGCATGCACACCTTGGAACCCTGCTATGTGTACCCAATAAGTAGACACAACTACATTTTATGGAACAGAATATAGTTGTCCACAGAAACATCAAGACAACAGCCAGGTTTTAGCCTACAGAACAAAAGGTCTCAATCACATCATAACGTAATTAAATGACATCACACAAGATTACCAAGACTTAACTAGAACAATTTAACAACTAACTAACTGCACTAAGGTGCAGGGAAACAATGTGTCAGGAACCTGAGATATACATTACAGGGAACATGTGGAGAAAGAAATCTAGAGCTTTCAAGGGGGAAACGGGCCAGGGAATGACCCCTCGGTCTCTGGGTTGCTGGTTCTGGACACATTCATAAGAAAGTATAACTGGGTTAATGATTGATTGTAGTATTACCTTTAACGCATTTAGGACATTTAATAATTAAGTGTGAAAAACAAAAAGATCAGATGTTTTATTCAATTTTAGTGGCGCAGCAAGTAAAACACTAATATAAAACCACGTCATTAAGATTACAAACGCAATCAAGCATTCACTTTGCATACATAAATTAACTTCTCAAAGTATAAAAAAATCTATATAAATGTAAAATTATTTACTACTTTGCTGCTCAATGAGCTGAATGTAAGGGAGATCTCTCTTCTCTCCAGTATCGCAGTATTCATGGGTACAGTTTTTAATTTGATTTACACCTTATAACCAAAAGCATGTCGACACCTGACCATCACACCAACACCAAGTGTTTGGGGTCACTTAGAAATTTCCTTGTTTTTGAAAGAAAATCTAATTTTGTCCATTAAAATAACATGGATCAGAAATCCTAGCGCAGCCGTTATTAATGTCGTAGTGAATATTGTAACTGGAAACGACTGATTGTAATGGAAGATCTTTATAGGCGTACAGAGGTCATTTATCACTCCCATCACTCCTGTGTTCCAATAGTGCGTTGTGTTCGCTAATCCAAGTTTAAAAAGTTAATTGATGATTAGAGAACCCTTTTGCGATTATGTTACAGCTAGAAATGTCACTGTTTTCCATGAAAATAGCCTAGTGACCCCAAATGCGGATTTTTGAATTCATTGAGTAATAACATTACATTTATGGGATGCGCACGCTGCATCAAACCAGGTTTCTATGAATAAATTTACTTGTCTTGAGAATAATAAGGTTTCCCCAGGTAACGTATTACCCATCAGACTGTGCCCCCACCCTAGGCACCTAAAGGGTTAAAGAGCGACTCCTCGGGGAGCTTTGGGCATTCGCCGGCGCTTGGTAAGAACGATCTTTTTAATGCTGCATTTGGTTAAGAAAAATGTTACGTTTGGCAGAGAAGAGCCGCTTTAATAATGCATGCTGATTGGGGATTTTCATTGTCTGCGATAATATAATGCGGGGTGGATGAGGTTTCCACGGGTGACGAGCGCTGCTAGTTTCTAACAGTTTTTTATCTTTTATGTGGGGTTTGCTGGTCCTTATCTGCCCGTCAGCTTTCCTGCACAGCTTCTCAGTTTCCACAATGCGCGACCCAACACAATAGTGTTTTATTTGCCCGTGAAATGATCTTTTTTAGTTTTGTGGCCGCTGATTACGCTACGTCTCTGCTCGGCTACGATAACGGCAACGACGCTGGCTGTTCTCAGTTGATCTGATACAACAAATATATTTCTCCGTCAAAAGCGTTTATAGGAGAGACATCATTATAAGAAGGAGTTGACAGCTTGGATAGTTTATTGACACGTTCATAATAGAACCCATACATTCTCTTGTCCCTTGATTGTATGTATTTTTAAAGATGCAGTTCCACCTACCGTGCTCAATGATGAATGATTTGTTTATATTGACACAAAA
Organism: Spea bombifrons; assembly: GCF_027358695.1. Taxonomy (NCBI): domain Eukaryota; kingdom Metazoa; phylum Chordata; class Amphibia; order Anura; family Pelobatidae; genus Spea; species Spea bombifrons. Next base: position 125,932,092 of record NC_071088.1, read on the forward strand.
CCAGACACTGATACATTGATTTCATAGTCATAAAAAATAATTTTATGTGATTAAACCTTCAGAGGAAAGTATAAAATGACAGATCTGAGACATTAATGTATGAAATAAAATGTCTGTGCATGTTTTAATATGTTTTATGATTGATATATACCCTTTATGTACGACTATAAAATGTCTAAGCAAAGTACCATACAGTATCAGCTTGTTGCATATATATATATATATATATATATATATATATATATATATATATATATATATATATATAATGTATTGCATTTTTATGGTTTATGGTATACAAAGACATTTGGGACATCATTAATCAACAGTTTTCTATGATTTCTTTATTGTAGCATTATTTCAAGTAAAAAATGGATAAAGGTTCGGGGTTTTCAGGTTTTTACTTGCATTATTTTTGAGGACTGCACACAATCTGCTAAACCTGGTTACCTGGAGCTGTCCGTCTTCTGCTCTTTATGGCGTCAGGAGGGTTGTGTATATGTGATTAGGCAGCAGGGTTAGGTACGCATTGGGGCCGGGGCCAGGCAGCTATATTCTTTGCGAAGGACATTTAGCCAAATGCTCCATAAGCAACAATGACTTCTACAAGCCAACACTTTGCCTACCCCTCATTGTAACAGGGCTAGCTCCAGTGGGGAATAGGTGGACCCTGGGCTGGCCCTTCTGTGAGCTTATACATCACACATACTGCAGGGCAGCAGGTCAGCCACATACAAAATGTAGATCTGTCCGTTACAAAAATGACTGATACAGCAATCTTACTAACCCACCTGGAGGAATACCAGTCGTTCTCTCTAGTTTAGAAGTTTAATAGGCTTTGGATTCACATTTGCGTTGATGGTCGATTGCGAGTTGATTGTGAAAAAGTGTGGCTTTTTCTGAATGTGCTGTTATGAAGCTAAATGGCAGCATTTAACCAAGATATTTCATTTAGGACATGGGGGTGTCTCTGAAATCCATTTAGAGCATTGTGAAATCTTCATATGGGTCATTGTTCAGTCTATTGTTTTAATGTAAAACTCGTGGCTTTGCGTACAGAGAAGCTGAAAAGTTGCATTTCTGGAACTGTGTGATTTTGGAACTTGGTTATAGGAAGTGGAAGCATTTTTTTACTGCTTATTGTTTTTTTATACTCTCAACTGAGACATTGTATACTTTGATATTGATATTTATTTTATATATATATACTTAATTATTGATTAAGAACTGGGCTTTAGGAGACAGAGTTTATCTTTCAGACTATTTTAGTGTCTTAATATAAAAATAGCATTGTGTATTAGCATTTCCTTTCAACCTTTAAAAAATTGTATGTATTTATTTTTTTAAAAATCAGTTAACTAATGCTTTCTTTCTTCTTTCTTCTTTGCCTCTCCTACAGCACGGCCAAGTACAGCGTGTTAACCTTCCTACCTCGATTTCTCTATGAGCAGATCAGAAGAGCTGCCAATGCATTCTTTTTATTTATTGCCTTATTACAGGTAACATACTTTTTTATTATTTAAAAAATCTCTCTTAAGATTTTCCAAAATCCGTACTATATACGATAGACACAGATACAATGACTGCTCATAAACCAAAGCACACATAGCAGGCAATACGTGTATCACTTTAAGGGAGATTTGGGATTCCAATAAAATATAGCTTTATTGTAAAATGAAAAAAATATATGCGTAATACAATATATAATTGGAACATATTGTACCCTACCAGCTGTAAACAGGGAATTGGCATATTTTTTTTCAACATACTATCCCATAATTAAACATTTTCAATATGAAATAACAATGGAACAAAAAGAAACAAGAAAATTGATAAAAAAAAGAATATCTTTCTTCCATTCAAAATTAGGATCAGTAGGTTTGTGGAATATCCATGTGGATGTGTTATAACTCTCAGCCCAGTCTTCCAGACAAACACCCTGACTCCATGGCTATGATCGTTGCGGCACACATTAGAATGGCTCAGTCTTAATCGTTCTGCCTAATGAAAGTCTATAGAGAAAATGTCTTCACTGGCTTTGCTTTAAAGAACCAGCTCAACGTGTTGTTGTTTAAATAGTGAAAGTCACCCAGTTATCTTTACTGTATACGGCACTGTGCTTAATACTAAAAAATATCTGTCTATGGGGCATCCCCTTTAACCTGTTCAATCATTTCAAATCTGAACATCTCCACTGGCAATGGTGGGATTAGAAATGTTTACCCGCAGGCCTTCGATTATTAGCATTTCAAACAGCATTAATATGTTCCAAATATTGCTGTAAACTGGGAAATCATAGTTTTTTCTCAGTTTTTTTTTATTCTTTCTTTCTTTTTTTCTCTCTTTCTTTTCTTTTCATTCACTAGCCGGTTAACTACTTCTTTCATTTTTTTTCCTTAGCCAGTGAATTGCTTCTCCTTTCTTTTCTTCCAATGAAATATACTTAGGTGTCAGTGATAACCTTTTAGCACCATAACTACATCCAGTTATTTTTTTTAGCAAAAATGTGGAATCCTTTGACGCAGATAGGGAGCAAAGCTACAGCATAATTACTATGAAAAAAAAGTGTCACGGATGCAAAAGATAATGAGAATCAAAGCTTGGAAACATGGGTTTTTCCCTTTGTATTAATAAATGGTTAAATGAGTTATTTATATAACGTTTTAATAAAATGTACTATTTTCCAGCATGAAACACGAATTTTCTTCTTATGCGGCCTGTTTATATGGTTTGTTTGAAGCTTTCATGATGAAATTAAACTGCTTCCTAAATGTACAAAGAAACCTGCTTTTCATGACAGTTACTTTTAACTCCTCATCAATAATTGATACCAATGCTGGTAAACAAAGCCATCCTTGTGCTTTCGTGAGGACTGACCGAGTCCCCTGTTTAGGGAGGTGATCACGTAATATATCGTACATGCCCACGACTCTTTGCTTCCTGGGCTCATTCACTAAACTGTGCGGAGCATTTAAACTCTAGTATTTCACCTTATAAACTTCAAACAGTCCTGTTACTACCTGTACACTAAATAGAGCAAGACTGAAAGCTTCTCCATACCTTTTCTTTCTGTAAGTCCAAAGTGTGATGCCCTGCTTTCTTATGTCCTGTGTGGATACCAGGAGAGCAGCCATCCTAATATTTCTCAACATTACCCCTTCCCCAATTGTTAAGCCGCTGAAATGTTAAAAAATGATCCCACTGCAGCTGACCAGAGCACTCAACCTTCAGCAGATCCCCGACATTTCCCTGCGTTTGATCGCTGCGACCACCAATCACTTGCACAGATAAAAAAAAAGGTTCAAATTAAAAATAAAATTATTTCTTTTAAACCTGGGTCTTGAGACCACGGAAAACTGTTTGTTACTGTTCTCTGTCTCTTTCCTTATCACTGTGATCAGGTGAACAGTATTCCTTGGTCCTAATACCCATTTAAAAAAAAAAAGAAAAAAATATATGTTTACCTGACCCTAAGAGGTTAATTTCTTTGTGCATGTAATTTATTTTATGCATATTGGATAGTTAGTATGGTAAATATTAGTTAATGGGGAACTAGTTAAGGTCAGGTTTAGGGTTAAAAAATAGGAATAAAATAAATGAAAATTATATAGCAATATAGTGTGGTTTTCAAACCAGACCATATTAATAAATATATTGTGGTATTTTTTGTATTTATACTAGCTGTGGATAATTTATATTTCTGTGAAACTGTGAATAAATGTGTTTTACTTTTTATCCCATTTTTTTTTAAAAAAAGTCTCATAACTTACCTCGTATAAAGTAAAAAACTGGTCACGAGACACAACATTTTTGGTCACACCAAATTTATGTGGTTTAACGTTATAAGCAAAACCGGTTACATAGAATGTACTGCCCAGACCTCTGGTTGGATTTCCAGATCTGGCAAGCTATGCTTTTGGTAGCCGGTCTCGGCTATGCCGGTGATGCCGGGCGTATTGCAAACCTGCTCTGCTGTCCACTCTTTCTGTAAACTGATATTAGAAACATAACTTTCTGTTAATTCAGGTTTATAGTAGAAGACGTTTTTCAGGTGTCTGTCTAAGCAAGCATTTTTTAGAATAGTTTTTTTTAGGTTTCTGTGCCGTGGTAATTATTTCCTGATTAGATGGCTTCCATTGTCTAAAATCATTTGCATGCGGACTCTTCCAAGCTCACCGTTGGTTACATGCAAATCGTGCTTTAGAATCGCAGCGTATGTTTGCTTTGTGCAAATTTAGAGAATTTTAGAAACGGGAAGAACCGTATAGCTTCCGTTTGTAATGTTACATGGGATCGGATTGACCTTGTATATTACTGTTTCACTAGTTTGATAAATTTAACACTTGCCTAACAACTAAATGCCGCATTAGAAATGTCACCCCTAGTGCTACTAAACCTCCTAGTTCGGTGGTGTTCTATAAATAATAGGGGGTCTAGTTAGATGGGGGCTGATTTATAATATATGCCGAATTCCTCCCAATAAATTCTGTTAGTCGATAGGTTGGGCTTTCTTTCCAAGATCCCCTTTTCCTTTGTTTCTTTTTTAAAAATCAAATCTGTAAAGGCTACGTTTTATGGTTGAATATTTCCTTTTTGGTAAATTTGATGCATTTTCTGTGTACTTGTGTGCAATGTACGATTTTATGTCCATTCTGATTTTGTTTTGTAGCAAATTCCTGATGTTTCTCCGACGGGAAGATATACCACTTTGGTGCCCTTAATTTTCATTCTCACAGTGGCCGGCATTAAAGAAATCATTGAAGACTATGTAAGCGACCTCTAGGGAAATAGTAACAACCACTTTTTAACCCCTTAATGACAAAATGCATCGTTTTCAATGGGTTTAGGGACCGCCCATTGTCCTTAAGGGGTGAAGCAAGGATACATAGTTAAACTTACCTTGACACTTTGTGCATGTAGTTCTTGTTATCTGTGTAGGATAGAAGTCACCAGCCATATAAAGATGTTCATAGTTGTCATGTTTTAAATAGCTACTGTGGCAACCATCACAGAAACTTAGCTGCCTCTACTTTCTTCCTGATGCATATATGTCATGTGGGTGATTTTAAGTTTTATTTGACATTTCTGATAGATGCTAAACAAAGCCCAACAACAAAAGAGAAATGACTTACTCTAAGGCAGGCATTACCATTAAGATACCTGTAACCTGATAAACTACAACTCCCACAATCCCTTGCCTTGTCTTGTATCATGAACGTTCTAAATGCTCACCTCCAAACCTTATTTGGCCACTCATGCCATGTAGTAACTCAACTGCCAAGAAATCAATGTGACTGCCAATTCTTTACAATAAGAGGTTTTTTTAGCCTTTTCCAGATATATCCTGTTTTCTGTAAGATTTCTATAATTGTCTTATATGATGTGCAATTTGTTTTCTCTATCCACAGAAAAGACACAAGGCAGACAATACTGTTAACAAAAAGAAAACTATAGGTAAGTGGTTTCATTTATTTATTTTATACTTGTGCTTGTTTAACATGAATGGCCACATTTTTAAGTTACAAATAGAATTGAACACTCAATGCTTTTGTGGCAATCAAAAGGTTAAAGCCAAAGATGTCTACTTCCGGTTTACCTAGCTGTTACTTACTTACTGCAGTTCGTAAGTGATCAGACACATGCTCCGCAAGGCAGAGATGTTAACGTGTAAGAATGAGTGAAGCAGGAAATCTCATGATCCAAAATCTGCAGTAAAATAATTTTTTGGGGGGTTATAAGAGCCTAAAAAAGAAATCTATACATTTTCAGTGCTGCCTTTTAATATCTCTAACTCAGTAGCTAAAATAAGGACCCTTACTGAATGGTACCCTTTTAGTATCCCTACAACTGTTTCATTCACTGACAGACTTAAGCAGCCTGCTGAATTAATATGTGGGGCCCCAACCTGTAACGGATTCTGGACCCCCCATTTTATGTAAAGTATTGGTATTGCAATTTTACGTTTAACTTCTAAGGGTTAAATTGTAATGTGTTTTATGTTCACTCTCTTGTTTCCATTTCTTTGTGTATTAACAATGACTCACTGTCTAGTCTGCATTTAAGTGTTACTTACCTAATCCCTGAACCTCTGTTGTGTGTTTGCCATTGTTGGATGTGTAATGAGATTAGTCTGGTGCCGATGTTCTCTGTGTAATCCCCAGAGGAGCACATTTACTCCGAGAACCGCAACCCATCTTGTAGCCTGCTTTCATAGCAACGGCGGCCCGGGACTTCCCGCTAGTCCGCCTGGTTCCCATTACACCACCCTTCACGTTGAAATACAACTTACTGTATTTATTCAGGGTAATTCTGGGGCAAAATTCTAAAGGTTGAGCATTTAACGCGGAAACAAATGAAATGCCTTACCAGGTGGCTTCAACTGTAGAATTCTATTCCTGAATTACTCTTTGTAACTAGGGCCTACTTACTCTTTATAATTGAAGAATGATCACACAATAAAGGAGAGATGATATCGGATGGGTTACAGTAAAAGGAATGGACTTTTGTTGGACTTAAATATGATGGGGTCTAGGAAGCACCTTGTATGGAGGTCAATTTTCAGGAGTTTACTTAAAAAGTCAGCAGGTGGTTGGTTAGATCTATATTAAGATTTTTCTCCAGTGTTGCCTCAATAAGAAGGTTGACTGAGTGGACCCTAGGGATCCCGGTCCTCATCTTAGCCAAGGGAAGGAGTAACATTTTTCCCAGGGCTTGGGCACAGATCAAGGTTCAGTATCATGTTGTATCTGTGGAATATCACAAGGAAAAAGAAAACTTAAATTACAATATTGTTGGCAGGATTGATGTAGTTTAATGTTATTGTGAAAGAGAGTTTGCTCTCGATATATATTAACCCAATTGAGCTGGGTGACGCTGCTCTCCAATTAACCTTTAGTCTGTCTTGTCTCCTGCCGATGAAAGCATTGCGATTATAGAGGAACTAAATTCGGTATCTGAACTGACACGTTTTTGTTCTTGACAGTTCTAAGAGGAGGCACTTGGCAGAATGTGATTTGGAAGGAGGTAAATACACGCGTTTAATTCTAGATATGTGTAAATGCTTTAAACTAAATAAGCTGATAGGTTCAGAGTGCAAGCTGACAATAAAGACAACATTTTGAAATGTCAATAATATGTGAAGATTTTATGGGTGAATTAAACCTTTTTTTTAACCACAGATGAACAAGGAGCTGGAAACTGCAGTTCTGCTTAAATATGTTGCCTTAAATGAATTAAATAAAACAATTTAATACTTCCGAAGGAATTCTCAGACACATACTATGATCGTATGTTTATGTTGGTACTGAAATAAATGGGTGGTTGAGAATGGGAGTCACTGCTAGAAGAAAGGCGGCTTTATTATGATTAATTTATACATGCCTGTGACAGCTCAGTAATTTAGAGTAACATGTGTGGACCATGTCACCTTATATCACCCATTGTTTCAACCAAATGCCTAGATGGACTCATCAGAATCCTTTTCCCTACCCCTTCACCTCCATGCTTTGCAGGAGGCGCGTTTGGCCGATCACATCTCAGGAATGCACATACACGGATACTCACTTGATCATACCCAATTTAACTAGTACTTTAATACGCATACTATACTTGGGCACCATGATGTGATTGATGAATAAGTACATTTATATTTCATGTTATTGTATTGGGTAGTTATATGTAGTATGGCTAGTAGCATGGCATTGACTAGGACCAAGTTAGGCCTTGTGGTTTAGCTCACTGAACCAGGCATAAGCGGAGCTTGACCCAGTCAACAGTCCTTCAAACGCATGGGATGGTTGGTGGTGTCTTTAGCACCCCCTTCTTATGAGCTCCTTATGAGCTGTCCATGCCAGCTTCCTTCCTCTGTTTACATATTTTTAAGTTGTATTAATCACTTTCATGGCATTACAAATGTGTTTGTATTGTGTAATTGCTAAAACTCCCTTTTACTCCATATAAAAATGTTATTCTAATGTTATTCTGGACAATGTGTACTTTCTCTCTTTCCTCTTGTTTTGCTTCTTGGCTGCCCCTGAATTGGCAGGTGGCAGTTGGAGACATTGTGAAGGTTACCAATGGGCAGCACCTTCCAGCTGATATGATCATTTTATCATCCAGGTCAGGCGCTGTAATCGGTTGTTGGCTAAGTAGTTACATAGACTCAGGTGAACTGACTGTGATCTTCCGCCTGCGTGGCCTTTATCACTATGACATGGAGCACTGCCAACTAATGTCAGAATTACTAGCTTAATCTACAATGTGGATCTGAGCGTGATAATGGAGCATTTAAACAGACACATAATTTATGGGAAGCCCTGCTTGCTAGAGCTTACAAGGGAATTGGATTTATACACAAGTATACCTAGGAGCTCTGTGGATTTGGCCCAGAGGTTCTGGCTATCAGATATGTTGAGCAGAACCTCCCAGAGAGAGATCCATCGCCAGACGGAGAGGAGCAGTGTTTGGCTATCCCCTTCCAAGGCTATTGTCGACCAGGTTCATCCCCACACATGACCACCTTAGCCCCTACTTCCCACCTCAAATAGAAAGATGGACCTCTGGGGGACCAACGCTGGAAAGCTCCCACATATATATATACACAAGGGGTAAATGCTAAAAGAAGCAATGAGGAGCAGACATGAGCTCAGTAGACAGTAGAAGAAAACTGGACCTTGAACCAACTGACTTGAGAACCCCTGAGAAGGTGAGAAGGTGTTGAGAATTTGAGGTTGTGGCAGTGCAGGCAGGTCACATCAGTTCACCGCAGACAGTTCGCATGCTGTGATGGGATGTTGTGTATTGTATGCTTTGTATGTAGATAATGTATTGTTTCTTACTTTACTGCGTGTGCACTTAATAAACGTGATCGTGGGATCATCGTATTAATCAGTATTCTGTATCGCACGTCCTCAGGAAAGGTGACTGGGACTAACTTTATGTTAGGTCAGTGGGATGTGAATGCAATTACACCAGCAACATAATTACGGTTAAATAACCTTCCATGTAGGTGAAAATTAAGCCTTTTTATTACAAAATCTAATGGAATAATAAAACTTTCTAGAATGGCAACTAGAAAGGAGAAATCCATTTCTCACAAGAGTAGAGACCCCTGAAGATGAATTTTAATTAATACATTTTTATACATTGTACTTCCAGATGGTTGAAGATATTTTTAATATTTGCACTTTTTATCATATGGGACAGGCTAAATTATCTCCCAGCATGCACCTGGCATTCTCTTCCTAACTGACCCCTACTTATTAGACTTTTTTTCCCAATTCTAACAAGTTACAAGCAAAGGAGCGGGAAGTACATTTTCTATTTGGTTGGATGAAAAATAAGTGCATCCATAATAATGGAAATGGCATCAGAAATAAATGTATTTTTGAGCTATAAACGTAACTTAAAATATTTTTTTTAATGAATTTTCAATAAAGTTACTGGCGGGGAATGGCATGTTGATAAAATATATATTTATATTTTGATTGCCAGCTGATTGCCCCCCCCCTCTCCTCGGACATTTGCCCGTATGACCCAGTGACCTGTCTGGGCCGGATATGGAAAGAGATGTCTGATATTCCAGTGGCATGGGGGGGGGCACTAGTGGCGTTATTTACTAACGCTGTGGCAATACGTGTACCAAGAACATGATTCTGTACGGGGTATTTGTAAAGATACGTTTTAGTGCAACCCTAGCGACCGATGTGATGTTCCTCTGATTGGACAGTCCCTTTGGTTGCTATGGTAATAATGCTTCTTTTTTTAAACTTGAGTTCTACTATGGCAGTGATGGTTTGGAGCCTTTGCTTTGAATAAAAGTATTATATGTGAGCTCACAGAAGTGAAATAATGTTGTCAGAATTTTTTATATGAGGAGACTCCATGTTTTTATTGTGAAAGTAAACACAGCTCCATCCTTTAATTTTATTTTTTAATTTAAACTTTTCTACTTTTTCCCTTCCCAGTGAACCTCAGGCCATGTGTTACATTGAAACATCTAATCTTGACGGTGAAACAAATTTAAAAATACGTCAGGTAAACGACTATTATTAATTAGATGATCGTGATGGTGGATTGAGTACGTGTATTAGCATAATGGGCTATTTTATTGCAAATGGAGGCTATAGATTGGTCATGAAAGAGAACTACTCAATATCTAGTCTTCATTTATCTTATGCTTGAGAAGTGGAAACCCAGGATAGACCATTTTATGAACAGTGTGACCTCTGAGAGCTTAATGATCATTATAAAGTTTCATGAAAAAAAAAGAAAACTAATGTGTACCCAACAGGGGTGTTTCAGATGGCACGGAGAATCTACCTTTTTTAATTTCTGAATTTCATTTTATTTAAAAGAAATAGTTACAATGGGGGACACTCATACCTCTTAAGTGTCCCTATTTAGGAGGGACTGTCCCTCATTTGCATACCTGGGAACTTCTGGGCTCCAGCTACCCGGAGCCTGCCCTTGCGGGATGCAGCCAAGAGTGCCCACTGAAGTCTGGGCGGTCCCGCTGACGTTGGTAGGTGGTCCCGTAGACATCGGGGGCGGTCCTGCCGACATAACAGGAAACGCCCCAATTTAAAGGGGAAATGGGCGGGGAATGGGAAACGCTCCTGCGACGCGGAGGAGTCGAGTGTTGACCCAGAGAACCGGGGAAGCAGTGCCTAGGCGGCAAAACTGTATAACTAATCAGATGGAGAAATAGGAGGGAAGTATCAAAAGAGGCGATTTATAGATTAAAAAAATAATCCAGTGGTGTACATTCATCAGTGTTTTGAGATGAAATGTTTGATGGTAGTGATTATTTTTCTTTTCTGTGTATATATATATATATATATATATATAGTCTACATACAAGTCCTTAAGTTACAAAATCCTTCTTTTAACACGTGTTTGATTGATTGGGGATTTGCAGGGTTTACCAGCAACAGCAAATTTTCAGTCTAAAGACGACCTGGTGAAGATGAGTGGAAGAATCGAGTGCGAAGGCCCCAATCGTCATCTTTATGATTTTACTGGAAACCTGCAACTGGATAGTAACAGGTAATACTACACCCCTAAAACACACAAAAAGTACTTTCCTTACTTTGGTTATACTACAGATCTTTTTTCTTACTGATTTTCTAACAAGTCATGTGACGTCTTCTCCCTTTCTCTGAAACCTACAGCTTCATCTCTTTGTATGGCTTCTACACGTAGGTCAATGGATCTTGTCTACAGTAGTGAAGTCAAATAACGAGGGTCTTTCTCAAGCAAAAATTCTATAATAAACAATTTAATATTTTGGCATTAATGTTTATCTAAAAACTATTTTGCTGCAATATATGCTATCCCTAAAAATCGCTATAATTAGTAATACAAAATATCACAATTAGCTACATTCGGCTCGAGGAAGACAGAAAAGATTCATCTTCTGTATTAAGCTCCCTCAAACTCCTAATAGGATGTAAGAGCAGGGACCGCTTTCCTTCTGTGCCAGTATTTCTGGAGTTACTGTTAATATTGCATATTTAATTATAACGCAGTGTTATTGCTAAACTCGTACTCTCCGCTATCTCTCATATCTTGGTATACATTTTTTTCTTTCTCCACTCACATTTCTTTCTTTCGTGGAGAACTTTGTTAATTCAATAGCTTTTAAATCAATACCTGTTTATTCATTAACACATTTTAATTAAAAATTTAAAGAAAGTAATCAGCGTTAGGAAATAAATGCTTTTTAAATATCTTAGGAGACATCTGTTTAATTGTCTGCTTTGTGCCTCAGGATGCATGGTGCGTGAAATAATTAAATGAGTCCAGCAGTGAATTAGTTCTATATCCTATTTACAATGCAGTATAAACTTATTCTGAGATATTTTGTTTACATATCTGTATTTTCTGATATATTTCGGAAATTTACTTTTAGCCCTGTTGCTGTTGGACCTGACCAGATCTTACTAAGAGGTGCCCAGATAAGGAACACTCAGTGGGTAATGGGAATAGTTGTGTACACAGGACACGACACCAAACTTATGCAGGTAACACAATCTCTCATAGCGAAAATATATATAAGAATATGTTTATAAAATAATAACTGTGATTGTATTTAAAATTATAACATAATAACAGTATAATATAATATGATGTTTATATCTATTTTAAATCTATAGTCCCACTGCACAGTTTTTGTGACATTTGACAAACATATTATATGGTACCATTTTTTTGGAACACTATATGACCATAAGTATGTGGACACCTGCCCATCACATTTATATGAGCTTGTTGGGCAACCCATTCCAAATCCATGGGCATTAATATAGAGTTGTAGCCATAACAGCCTCCACTCTTCGTGGAAGGCTTTCCTCAAGATGTTGGAGTGTTTCTGTGGGAATTTGTGCCCATTTACCCAAAAGAGTATTTGTGAGGTCAGGCACTGATGTTGGATGAGAAGGTCTGGCTCACAGTCTGTGTTCCAGTTCATCCCAAAGGTGTTCAACGACCACTCAAGTTTCTCTGCTCCAAAGTCATCCAACCATGTCTTTATGGACCTTGCTGTGTGCGCAGTCATGATGAAATGTAAAAGGGTCTTCCTCAAACTGTTCCCACAACGTTGGAAGAATATAAGTGTCTAAAACGTCTTTGTATGCTATAGCATTAACCTTACCCTTCACTGGAACTCAGGAGACCAACCCCTGAAAACAGCCCCAGACCATTATCCCTCCTCCACTAAATATTACAGTAGGCACTATGCATTCCGCTAGGTAGCTTTCTCCCGGCATCCACCAAACCTAGATCTGTCTGTCAGACTTCCAGATTACAAAGGGCAGTTCATCACTTCATGTAACTCTGTAGTGAGAGATGCTACACAGGACAGGAGATTGTTATGCTCTGCGTGGTTCCAATTCACAATAATATCACTTACAGGGAACCAAGACAGAGCCAGCAGGGTATTTCACAAACTGACTTGTGGTAAAAGGTGGCATCCTATGGCAGCCCCATGTTTAAAGTCACTGAGCTCTTCAGTACGACCCGTTCCACTGCCAATGTTTGTCTATGGGGATGGCTGCCTATGTGCTTCATATTATACACCTGTTAGCAATGAGCCGAATTAACTTCCAGAAGTTCTTTGTGTGTGATCAATAATGCCCATTTTATCCTTGTGCCATAAATGTTAAGCCTTAAATGATTGTGAATGCAATGAGTGCATTCTTATTTTCCATAAAGCAATCCACATTTTACAAACAATATTATAAGAATATTTTTATGTTTGTCTTGTTATCCAGAACTCGACGAAAGCACCCCTGAAAAGGTCAAACGTGGAAAAAGTGACAAATGTCCAAATCCTGGTCCTATTCTGCATCCTTCTGGTGATGGCTCTGGTGAGCTCAGTCGGAGCTTTGTTATGGAACAGAAAATACGATGAAACCAACTGGTATCTGGGCAGTAATGGTAATCCATCATTTGTTATCGTGATCTGGCATTGAAAGCATAATTTGATAAGTATAGAAATCTTATTTGTCAGCCATCCGTTAGTTAATGTTTGTGGCTCATACTGAGTTGTTACATTTGGTATTTATGTTTATTACCGTATTTGCTCGATTATAAGACGACCCTGATTATAAGACGACCCCCCAAAATCTGAATATTAACTTAGGAAAAAAAGAAAAAGCCTGAATATAAGACGACCCTAAAGGAAAAAAGTTTTACCAGTAAATGTTAATTCATGTAAACTATTTTTTTTAATAAAAGCTATGATTGAGAAAAATATTTTTTTTTTGTTTTTATTTCTTGTATTTTCCAACCTGTCCCCCAGTTACGCACATCTGCCCCCAGGCTTGCCACACCAATATGGCACTGTGGCCCATGATATGCCTTTTAACCCTCTATATGCCACTGTGCCCCATGGTATGCCATTTGACCCCCTATGTGCCACTCTGCCTCCAGAAATGCCTTATACCCCTATATCCCATTCTGGCATTTAGGGGGTTAAAATGCATATTATGGGGCAGAGTGGCATATAAGGAGGTATAAGGCATTCGAGGAGGCAGAGTGGCATTAAGGGAGTTAAAAGGCATTATATAGAGCACTCTGCCTCCAGAAATGCCTTATACCCCTATATGCCACTCTGGCATTTAGGGGGTTAAAAGGCATATTATGGGGCAGAGTGGCATATAGGGAGGTATAAGGCATTTCAGGAGGCAGAGTGCACTATTAAATGCCCCCTTAACGCCACTCTGCCTCCTGAAATGCCTTATACCTCCCTATATGCCACTCTGCCCCATAATATGCCTTTTAACCCCCTAAGTGCCAGAGTGGCATATAGGGGTGTAAGGCATTCCAGAAATGCCCTACACACACACACACACACACACTTACTTACTTACTTACCGGTGCTTCCAATTTCCTGCTGTATTGCCGGGGCAGCGGGTTGACGTCTCATTCCGCGGCAGCCGGAAGGAGGTGGAGTTGGCAGCGGGGGTTTGTATGCGTCCGTCGCAAATACCTTCCCCGGCTGTCAGAGATCAGGAACTCTGGAACTCTGATCTCTGACAGTCGGGGAAGGTATTTGCGACGGACGCATACAAACCCCCGCTGCCAACTTCACCTCCGGAAGCACCGGTAAGGGGGGGGGGGGCGACGACAGGAGGATCCAGGTCCCCTGCAGCGGTGCGGGGGATCTGGATCTTAGTCTCCTAATCAGACCTCTATTTGAGGTCTGATTAGAAGACGACCCCGATTATAAGACGAGGGGTATTTTTCAGAGCATTTGCTCTGAAAAAAACCTCATCTTATAATCGAGCAAATACGGTATTTAGACTTTACGAAATGTATAAAGCTCTTACAGGCCTTGTGTAAGTCGTACCTGTCTTATTTCTTACTTTTCCTAATTCTGTTCTCCTCCACCCTCACTGCCTAAACACTGGATGCCACTTTTCCTACGTTTCTGCCGTTACCTTGGAATTTGGCTGCTGTTCTCTATTTGAACATATAACGTGGATCCAGGATCACTGCTTTAGGTTTCTCTGGTTGCTCTCTGGGGTTGTTAAGCCACTAGCACAGTATGTATGTTAGCCTTACATGAAGCTGACTGTAGTATTCTACATGGGCATTTTACACCACGTTTGGGCTAAATATAGATAACAGAGCAGTGTGCTATGGAAATTGTGAAACCTTACAAATCTATTTAGAAATTTGTTGACTTTGGAAATGTATTTTATCCCACAGTAGATTTATTCACTTGTCAGATGAGAAAATAACTATGCTACCGCTGTGCTAATCAACCCGATTGTTCTTTTACCTACTATTTGCATATCTGTTACTGATGATACTGCAATGGCATTCACTATGAGACATATTCTCTCTGTCTGTAGTACAATCTAGGTAATTAACACGGCGTATACTATAGCCACTAAATTCAGCTGGCCTGGGATCGGCTGAAATCACTGAACACACAGTTTATTATTGAATTAAATGGGCAGCCAAACCCAACAGAATCATTGAATGTATGGGCAAATAATGTGCTTGTGGAACCCATCAGGTGCTGCACATGAACTAACTTATGTATGTCAGGTGTGGTTGAATACAGTAAGAATACTTTGACTAGGGAGGGGTTGGGTGTCTTTCTTTTTTGGTTTAAAGCCGTATGTTTGTCTGTGGGTGCTCCTCTTCAATGCAGGCTTCCTAGGATTTCCTACCAGTAAACCTTATTATATTACATTATTTATATAGCGCCAGCAGATTTCATAGCGCTGTTAGAGTCAGTAAAATAGTTTAAAATCACCCACGATAACAAACCCACGATACAAAAAGAGAAGAGGGCCCTGCTCTTCTGAGTTACAATCCAGTCAGTGGTTGAGGGAGAAGTGAAACAGTAGGAGAGGGCGGCTAGGATGGGGATGAGTTGGTTGAGTCAGGATTATCTGTAAGTGCAGCTAGAACAGTATATTTTCACGTGGATTGTGTACAGAAGACCATGCATTTTCTAATAAAAATATATAACATGAGCAGTGATAAGCGTTTACGCAACAAGGGGAACTCCAGGCCACCAGGAGTGTACCCAGTGTAAATGCATTGTTTCATTTTCTGAGTTCCAGATGGAATGGTTCTAGATAGAATGTCAGGAAAGTCCCTGAACCTCATTAGGTTTAAGTCCCATTAACTATATGAGCCTTGGAGTGATGTAGGTGGTATTGCAAACTGTAAGGAACATTTATATATATATATAGCCCAATAGAAAATGTAATATTCAGTCAAAGATAATAGTTTATATTGGGTCTATGTTGAAAGGAAATGTTGAAAGAAATGTTAGGAGTCCATTTTTCATTGTAATTGGCGCATGCGTTCACATTGTTCAACCAGCATAAATGTTATTTGGTGTCACTACTCTTGGGTTCAATGGAAGTGCTACAATATTTGTAAGTGTCCTTCCTGCTTTTAATAAAGAGGACTCCAGGGGAGGCTGAGAATGTGGCAGAGCCTCATCTCCGTAAGTAAAGATTGCGTGCACCAATTTGCATGCAGTAAAATGCTTTGGTGTTCATGAAATATGGAACTAGTGCGGGAATGTTCCCTTATCCCCAGAAAAGGAATGGTTTTCATATGGGTAGTTGCAAATTGATATTTGAACCATCATTTAAGCAGAAATTGAGTCAGAAGAAGTCTAACATATTCTTTATATTTCTTTCAACAGAAGCAATATCGAGCAATTTTGGATACAACCTGCTGACTTTCATTATTTTGTATAACAACCTGATTCCTATTAGTCTTCTGGTGACCCTGGAAGTTGTGAAGTTTACTCAGGCTCTCTTTATCAACTGGGTGAGTAGAAGATGTGCATGTATGAGCAAGAAGTAACATTTAGTCATTTACAATACAAGGGATTACTGCTGCCTGGCTTGGCTCAAACTCTGTGGAGTTCTGTAATCAATGGATGATTAATTATTATTAAAAAACAAAACAAAGCTACACATGTATCCATAGCTACATTTTATGTAGAGGCTACTTTTTTGATAAGAGGCTACCTGCCTCTATAGCTGTTGTGTACAGCTCCAAGATGGCTTGGAGAGACAGAAGTCATATTAAAGGACATCATGGAAATAATCAAAACATGTGATGCCTGATTAAGTTATTGCTCCTATATTATGTGGCAGGCCGCTGAGCCACGTAAAACCGTCCTTCTTCTTAGAAGTTTAGTCCTGTCATCATTTTTCCTTCCCTTCTTGAGGATCAGATGCATCATACAGGGTACCTGAGAGATATGGGCATCTCGCTCGAGAAATCATCTCCCCTTGCCCCGATCAAGGACACATTCATAATGGACCAGCACTCACACTCGGCTGCTTTGCATGTAGCAGTATTAAACAGTCCTTAAAGAGAGTGATGTATTTATGCAGCACCCCCAGCCAGCCCTGATTCTATGATGTTGGGGTGCTCCTCTTCCAGTCGTTGGAGGTGTCGTCCTGAAAGCCATGACATAACGTTACATCCTCCACCTCACAAGGCCGTGCAGGGAAAGATACTTTAAAGGTCTGTGCCAGCTAAGCACAGGCCTTTGTAGTTTAAATGAGCCAGTGATAAGAGAGATCTCTGGCTGTGGCTCACAGGAGAGCCCATTAGGCCGGTACGGTGGTCTACCCCTGGAAAAGCATCCCCACTGACAGTATTTAATACCGTATTGGCTCGGATATAGGCCGCCCCCATATATAGGCCGCATCCTAAAAGTTTGGTGCTTTTTTAAAGAAAAAGTTTTTTTCTTTAAAAAAGCACCAAATAAACATGCTGCCACTCTGCCCCCCCCCGAGATATGCTGCCACTGTCCTCCCTCCCCGAGATATGCTACCACTGTCCTCCCTCCCCGAGATACGCTACCACTGCCCTCCCCGAGATACGCTACCACTGCCCTCCCTCCCCGAGATACGCTACCACTGCCCTCCCTCCCCGAGATACGCTACCACTGCCCTCCCTCCCCGAGATACGCTACCACTGTCCTCCCTCCCCAAGATACGCTACCACTGCCCTCCCTCCCCGAGATATGCTACCACTGTCCTCCTCTGCCCCCCCCTGACTTACCGGAGCAGGGGTCTTGCGGGGGACATCTACGCAATACAACTTCCGGTGCCGGCACTGGATGTGCCGGCACCGGAAGTTGTATACGCGTATTGGCGGCCCCGCAAGACACCCGGGAGTCTGCTCCGGTAATTCCGGGGGGGGCAGAGGTAAAACGCATCGTGCGGAGGTTCGCACGATGCGCTTAGACAACCTCCCGTGCCGGCACCCCCCCCCCCCCGTGGGAAGTGCTGGCAGGGGAGGCTGTCTGAGCGTATCAGGCAGTAGGATGCAGGTCCCCTGCACCGCTGCGGGGGATCTGTATCCTTACTCCGCTGCCTGCCCGGCGCCCGGGACTGCATGTCCCGGGCGTCGGGCGCTAGACCCCGAATATAGGCCGCACCCCCACTTTAAAGACTTAAAGTGGGGGAAAAAGTGCGGCCTATATTCGAGCCAATACGGTATGTTGACTTAAAATATAGACTTATCATGTTATTAAAAAAATGATTGTTTCTGACAAACTGAACTATAATCTTAACATTGTATCATTACAGCATATTACATGTTTTTGAATGTTATACTGATATGTAAATTGTTTTGCAGGACAGAGACATGTATTATGCAGAAACAGATACACCTGCAATGGCAAGAACGTCAAACCTGAATGAAGAGCTTGGCCAGGTTGGCACACAAAGCTTCTTATTTTAATGTATAAAGCCGTTCCGCGTCTTCCGTGTCTGTCCTGTATGTTGCATTCTGTCTGGTGCAGCATTCTGAACTGAGTGGACAGGGAACTGCACAGGGGAGTTCGCACTCTCGAATCAGTCTGCGTATCCCCAAAGTCTACTTCCACTAAATATCATAAGGATGTGAAATCATACTCTAATACCAGTCGCACTGACTTATACAACAAAATGTTTTGGGTTTTCCATTAAAAAAATGATTATTATTTTATAAAAAATTAGGCTGAAACATGTTCCCTCGTTATATATACTCTGCTACAGCTTATTTGTATTGATAGAAGTAATAATAGTTTTCTCTGTGTTTATTGATCCGTATCCTTAAACTTTGGTTGATAGATAGATCTACTTGTTGATCATTGACTTGCCCTTAATCAGCCCTTGTAGTCTTTGCAGCCATTCGGTTTATAATGAATGGGAAACACTGCCCTCGTATGGTGAATAGGCATCATTACTCTGTTGCTTTGGTCCTCCTCACTGTAAACTGTTCACTGATTCTATAATCCATGTTTTAGGTGAAATACTTATTTTCTGACAAAACTGGAACATTAACTTGCAACATTATGAACTTCAAGAAATGCAGTATCGGAGGAATCACTTATGGGTATGTAGAGTTTTTTACATGCTGTAGGGATTATGTACAATATATTGTTTTCTTTGCATGACCCCTTCTTGGATTAATAGCTGCCAAATTCACCATGCCTCTAAGCACTTTGTCCATTGGAAATCTTGGGAAGTATGCTACTTAAAGACAATAAATATCATGTGACGGGACTTTGGTGATTACATTAGTGATGTTTTCCAGGACACATATTATTTTCAAATGGGTAAATCAAAGTAAATATAATCAAAGTCAATATGATTTAACTCGCTACAATATGTCCAAAATAACCCTAACTTTTAATTGATTACAAACTAACCAGGCTAATATGCCACTAAAATTACTACACAAATTTATCAATACGTATTCTACAAATTTGTAATGGTCTGTATGATAAGTTGATGCTGAAGAAACATTAATAGCTGTAAAACCTCACGGGTACTAAACCAATAAATTACTATAAGGTCACTATCTTCACATTTAATGAAATGTAGGAAATGCATGCTTGCCTCCCCTACAAGAGGTAGAAGCTGTCTAGCATGGCTTCAGTGAACGTAATGCTCGATATAAAGGTCAGCCTCGAGCCGACCAGAAATCAGAAAGAGGTTAAATAGTTAGAAAATAAACAGGCCTGGTGCGGGTTTTGCCGAGCCAAACATCAGCTTTGTCAGGGGCAAAAAGTCTGAATGAGCTGAAAGCGGGGATTATATATACCCGATGCTCCTCCTACCTGTGATGTTGCGCACATTCATTGGTCACACCCCTCCACACCTCTCAATACCAGCTCAGTGCCCAAAGCCCTCACCTAGCTTTCCCGTATGGTAGGGCGAGACCAGGCCGCCCGAAATCTAATCTAAACGGCCGCTGGGTGCTGATGCCGCCGGCGCTACTTTCAAGTGAAGTGGCTCCGCCCCCTTGCACTCACCTTTCACCCCTCACGCTGCTCCCATCACTATGCGGCCATCAGATTGTTGGAAATCGAATCTAAACGGCCGCTGGGTGCTGATGCTGCCGGCCGGCGCTACTTTAATACTTTATTTATTTATTTTTAATATGGCAAGCCGATCCGGCATATTAAATAAATAAAAAAAGGATTAAAGTAGCTCCGGCCGGTGGCATCAGCACGCAGCGGCCGTTTAGATACGTTTTCCAGCCGTCTGATGGCCGCATAGTGATGGGAGCAGCGTGAGGGGTGAAAGGTGAGTGCGAGGGGGCGGAGCCACTTCACTTGACTTGCCCCCCAGGCCTCAGGCTGCCAGCCCTCCCCTGGGCGAGACCTTACTATTTGGGAATTTTACAAAAATGTTATCATATAGCAGATTTTGTAGCAGCTTTTTTTTAGCTACACTTGTTTACTTTTTTAAGACGTTAGACATGCTTCGCTTATCACAGGTACAAAGTAACTCATAAGCGGGGTCGGACCCGACATAATGCAGATAAGGAAACAATACAAGTGGCGGAGCCACTTCACTTGACTTGCCCCCCAGGCCTCAGGCTGCCAGCCCTCCCCTGGGCGAGACCTTACTATTTGGGAATTTTACAAAAATGTTATCATATAGCAGATTTTGTAGCAGCTTTTTTTTAGCTACACTTGTTTACTTTTTTAAGACGTTAGACATGCTTCGCTTATCACAGGTACAAAGTAACTCATAAGCGGGGTCGGACCCGACATAATGCAGATAAGGAAACAATACAACTATATTGGTTTTTAAAATGTTCATTTTTTCCCCCAAAAATCTTCCGCATCGTTTGACATTGTTTTCTGTTGTTCTTTCTTCTTATGTCTTGAAGGCACTTTCCAGAATTTGAAAGAGAACGTTCCTCTCAAGATTTCAGGTAAATACATTTCACAATGTCTCCTGTGTGTCTGAGCATAGTGACAATTCTGTACTGATGTTGGCAGCTGTGAGGAGGTAATGAAGGTGATGCTAGATGTGACTCCACAGCCCTTCACAATCACTCTTCCCATTCTCATTGCTGAATTGTATTGTCCTGTAAACATGGACTCTTTGCTGTATATATATATATATATATATATATATATATATATATAGAGAGAGAGAGAGAGAGAGAGAGATCTGCTGGTGAGAGGGTCTACAGAGGTGCTACGACACAGGAGAAAGGTGCTCTGTGAAGATGGGCACAGTATGGACTTCATGCCCAATTTGATCATTTTCAAGCCAATGAATTATCCCCTTTGGCTTTCTTTTGAACGCATAACATGGTAACTAATCATGGTGGGGCCCCAGCACCAGGAACCCGGCAGGTACTCCAGGCAGGAGGACTCTTGGAGCTCACGTGAAGAGCTCTGCCATAGTGCATACATGTCTCATGTCTCATGTGTCATCCAACACGCAGGGAACACGCAAGACAAAAATAACATTCTGCATTCAGCTGTGCCAGATTGCTTAACCCCTTACTGGCAGGACACATGTAACTGACAATGCGTTAATTCACGTGAGGATGACTTATTTCTAATCTCTGCATTATAGTTATCATTAATTGTATATGGCTATAATAACTGAACAATGTCAGTTATAACAATGAACAGAATCCAGAACTGAAATGCTCCCCCCCCCATAAGATTTGTGGAATAAAACATCTATTCCTTCCTTTTGTTATAAAGTCTTTCTTGGCCTATTTATATGACTTTCTATAGTAAGTGTTAGACATTTCTGTTTCTTCCATTTCCAATGAGCTGCTTTAAGAAATACATAAGTCCTGGCAAATTCATATATTTGTATAATAAAATGACTTTAATCTTCTTGTTTATTCTTTACACATAATTACTTTTTTGCTTAATCTAGTGCCAGGGAACCCTGCAAAGTAGTCTTATAGAGCTTATAGAGCTCCTGGCAGCCTACAGATAGAATCCACTTTCACATTTCAGACTAGCGTGTTTATTTTATATCCAAGCGCCTGCATCGATAAAAAGGACCATCGCAATGCAAATAAACCTTAACGCGGGATGCTATCCTTCCTAAGAGGTTTAATGACTTTTTACCTTTATATATGAGGAAGGGTTGGCAGCGCACGGCTATTTCATCATTGATAAAACATTTTTTTTAAAAAGATTTTTACTTATTCACAGATGCTGCCATAGATCACTTATTCACCATGGTTAGAATTAGAAGTCAGTAGGATGTGTGAGTCCCGGTACGAGGCGTAGGTCCTTTCTTGGCACGTGTGTTAGCTGAACATTGGACACACTGTTGTCAGTGGTCAGAGACTCCATACTTTCTGAAATGTTGGATCTAACTTCTCCATTTACCTTCGTCCGAAATGTCTCCTTTGGGATCTGAAAAGTTTACGTAGACATGAGCAGCTGCCTGATCCACGTGAAGCTTTTTAGAGCCCTATAAACAGATGTCAGTGTTGGTTTCCAGTGCTTATTGGAATATTTATAATCAGAGGCTTCACTGGACGTTTAGGGGGGTAACTCCATTACATAGCAAGCTGATGGTGGCCCAGGAACAGCTGCTTTGGGCCCCTATGGTAACCCTAGCCATGGAACAACTACCCCTTTTACCCTTGATCATTGCCCTTGATTCAAGCATTTCTTTGAACGGAGGGATCGCTGTGGGTCACGGCGCCACGGCTGCCGGCAGCAGGTACATATGTTGCATATTAACAGAGTTTGACATGCGAGCCACGCAGCCCATCTAGTCTGCCCATTTTTCCTGAATCAGTCCTTGGTCTTGTCTTTGATTCAGGATAGCTTTATGGCTATCCCATGCATGTTAAAATCCCCTCGCTGTATTAGCCTCTACCATTTCTGCTGCAAGGCTATTCCACATATCTACAACCCTCCCAGTAAAGTAATACTTATTTACTTCTAAGCCTCTGATCCTCTAGTTTTGGATTATGACCTAACAAGATCTGTATGATGTCTGTTTTGCACTAGGGAAGGGTTTGCACAGGACCCCGTTATCATAAAATACAGCCCTGTAATCTGTTTATACAGTTGTGCTTCCCCATCTATAATTTGTATGTATCTATGAGCTACAAACCTGGTAAATCATGTTTTGTGACACCAGAACCGTATGCAGAATTTATAACATTTGTATTTGTACTTTAAAAAAAAAAAAGCTTTTGCATAGTAAAAAATGGGAAATTGGCAGAACCTGGGTGGGAAGTGGGCAGAACCTGGGTGGGAAATGGGCAGAACCTGGGTGGGAAGTGGGCAGAACCTGGGTGGGAAATGGGCGTGGCCAAATGCAGAAGATTGGAAACATTGACCCACAGTGCTGGGGAAGCAACGCAGCACACTAATGTGTTCGCATGATGAGCAGCAGATGCGAGTGTCTGATCGGGTTGTCCTCCAGTGGCCTTCCCAGGTTATCAGCCTGCTGTGTCCTTGTCGCCCTTGGACCTCTGCAATCGCACATTGTGATTGAGACATACCAAATGTTATGGGGGTTCTAGTCTGCACTTCGCCACCTCTGATATAAGTTGAGAGTGTGTAGAAATGGTTAAAATTCACAACGTTAAAGAAACATAATTATTTAATGGAACAGGATGCAATTGATAGAAACGGATTGTTTATTAGCGCTAATTACATGACTCAATGGAGGTAGACCACATTTTCCTTTTGGGACAAATAACTTCAAATTTTACTTGGCTCTGTCCACGAAGGTTTAATTAATTAGTGGATGCATATTGTAACCATCACATTGGATGTCCAATGAGATCCTTAACGCCAAAGTAATTCTCATGCCCTAAAAACTATTACAAAAAAACTAAAAACTGACATTTTTATACTTAATAAACCCATGTTACTGTGATTACAGATTAAACTATATATATATATATATATAATATGAAAAGCCACTGTATGTGTATACCACAGGAAAAGGCATCTTAACTTCCTGTTCTCAGGCTCTGAATGATTATTCCTCCCCATATTGTTGTTTCCCCCTTGTTAAGTCCCTGATCATTCCTGATTAAAAATGACATTGATGGAAAAACAAAAGCCCGATTCTGTAGGAAATGTAATTCATGAA
This sequence comes from Spea bombifrons, assembly GCF_027358695.1. Lineage (NCBI taxonomy): Eukaryota > Metazoa > Chordata > Amphibia > Anura > Pelobatidae > Spea > Spea bombifrons. The sequence continues at coordinate 125,956,469 of NC_071088.1, forward strand.
TATAGTCATGATGGTAATTTCCCTTCTAAAGCCTTTGTCTGGGACGACAACAGTTGTTTGGATGTGGACATAACTCGAGTAGCCCTAAAATTAAGCCTCCGATGTCTGTTTTTAATCAGGGATGATGGGATTGATAGTCCATTAACAAAGTGTTTGAACATCTAATGCTGTTATGTTGGAAATTGAAATAACTTTTTGTTGATATGATATTTTGTTTTTATTCCGTAGCCAGTTGCCGACTACCAGCGAGTCATGTGACTTTGACGATCCCAAACTATTTCAGAACATTGAAAGTGACAGTGTAAGTATTTTAATGTTTCAGACAATATTCTCTATGGTTTCCTGGTGGAGGGGGAGATGTTATAGGATGGCAGAAGAATTTATTTACAGAGTAAGGTTCTCAGCAGAGTGAACGAGCACGTGGCTTCCGTGTTGGCTTGTCGAGTGTTGTTGAGTTACATCAATCTCATTACTTCCGTAACTCAATGACAAGTCAATGATCGGAGAAGAGACCTGCATTCACTTTTGGAGCACCAGCAGATTCATACATATACAATGTGGGTCTTGGCATTAAAAGGAAATAAACCCCAGTGCTGTATCCAGTAATTTAGGTCAGTATTGACAAAAACTTGGCTTTACTCCATTTTGTTCCAATAAACTTCCTTTATCTGCAGACCTGGAGGCCGCCATTGCTGTCAGCCATGTGATATTTTGTGTGACTTTTTCCGCTCAAACACCACACTGAGCTGACTCTTCATTGCAGTAAAAAACAAAGTCAGTTCCTGTATAGTCATTCGTTAATGAGTGTCGGGATGATTAAGATCCAGTCATTCTATTGTTTACCACAAGGCAAAATGATAAGGGGTCAGGGTGTTTGTCTGGTAGACGGGGCCAAGATGACAGAGCTAAAACACAAATGGCTAATACTCCGCTGTCTGAAAACAGTACAATCATTTAAATCTCATAGTTAATCAGACACTAGTAAGAAACAGTTTTTCGTGGGATTTCCCCTTTAACAGCGATAGCGTCAAAACATCACAATGATCCTTGTAGAGCTGTAGAAATGTAAGAATTAGAACAGCACACCAAATGAACAAAATAAGCGAAATAGGGTGCTACGCTAAATAAGTGCCCTCCAAGCAATAATGATGCCAAAAGTTATATATATATATATATATATATATAAAGGTGTATAACCAAATAAACAAGATGAAAAGTGCACCAATACAGGACAGATTGACCACCTATGTGAGAACAAAACACCTTTGTCAAGGGTTGGATATCAGATGTTTATCGGACAGCTATAAATACATTGAACAAACGTCTAGCCATAAACTCTGCATTTGATATTTGCTGATATATCATTTTTTATTTTATATATCAGTATTGATGGCGTTAAACCCTGCCTCATAAAAACATGGTCATACGTGACCAATGACATACATGGTACACCGACGCGCCCTTCGGATCACCACTGTTTAGTCGATTTCCGTGCAGCCAATCACACATCAATACAACCAGATGCCAAGGCTATGCCTGGATTTTCTCTCTCTTCTCACTGTCCCAAGCCCAGGTTTTTAAACACATTTTTTTTTAATTTTACAGTTTTTTAAACTTGTTCCTAAGGGGTTCATTTTCTAGTTTATAGTGTGCAGTCAGTGTGCTCAGTGGTTAGCTTTTGGGTAATTAGAATTAGGTTTATGGTTAGTTAGGTAAAAAAGAAAAAAGTTCAATAAATGAAAATATTATATGAACATAGGAATACAGGGTGGTTTCCAAATCCCATTTTTTTCCCCATTTGCATTAACTGTGTATAATTTAAACAGCTGTAAAACTGTGAATAAGTGTGTTTTTCTAATTTCCCCCAAAAAAATCTAAATTATCTATAATTTGTGCAGATGCACTAAATGAGAAAAAGGAAAAAACGGTTTAGGATATATACAAAAAACAAAAAGAATGCTCTGGTTCTTTAGGATAAAATAGCCCCGGGCCTTAAGGGGTTAACTTTCAACTAGTTATTGACATTTAGATACCATTAAATATGCTTTGTTTCTGCCAGAACTACTGTTTTTGATAAAACTAGAAATCAGACTAATATGTATTTATCTCACTGGAATGGCGCTCGGAGACTCTGGATGACTTGGTAATTACTTGTGACAGGACAGGGCAGCGGAGTGATTTATGAGCCTGCGAAGGCTACGGGCGCTTATGTCCAAGTGATGCTTACGGTTTGGGTGGATGGCATCTGGAGCATTCCTTGTCTGATGGAAGTGTCTAGATATATAAGGTTACATATCACGCGTTAGCGTTAGGCGTGCCTCCTGCTGCGTCCCCGCATGAGATCTGCTATCGATGAAGAACGTTCGTTGGGAATGTAATAATGTTCACCAGAGGTGATTCTGACAGCTTGGGGACTGTCGTAGCTCGTGGCATAAGGCTTTCCCTTATCTATAGTGTTACTTACACACACATAGCTTTCCTTCTAGGTAACGCAGAGTAATCCTTATGGTATATAATGCTTTGCCTTTGACCCGCGAGTATTTTTCCCCTTTGGCCCTATAGAATGTATCCTAATGCCAATACATCCAGCACATCTGTCGGAAATTAGTGCGCTGTATATGATGGACGTGACAGCAGAAACCCAAATCAAATCTTACCTCTTAAGGTGGACCTCAGACCAAAAATATAAAAGAAACCTTATATATAATAGAGAAGCTTGCTACACGCTGTCTTCATATTTTTAAAATGATAGGACTTCACAGTAAGAGGCGACGGGGTATCAGTCTGTACAGAGGAAGAATGGCGGCTGTCTAGCATATACCTTTAATCCTGCGCTCGGGTAGGGGTTGCTCACCCGTTCGGAATGCTTTTGTACTTAATCAGAAAAAGGTTGTTGTATCCGAAGTAGTGAAAAATACCACATGTCATAATTATAAAGTATGTTATTTGAGCAAAATAACAATAAAAAAATAATAAAAAATAAAAATAATATATATATATATATATATTTATTTATGACATGACATTACATTTATTTATAGAGCACCAGCAGTGAAATTTAACAATGACATTATAACTGACAACGTATAACTTGACTATAAGATTATCACGTGTTAAGACATGCGGGTATAGAAGGAGGAAAGGGGCCCTGCTCTTGTGAGCTTACAATCTATTAGGAGGTAAAAGAGGGGTACGATGGAAGGAACATAGGTTTTGGAGAGCGGATTATAACATTTTGGTGATACCCCGACTATTTTTGTGTTTTGTTTTTTTAGCCTTCAGCAGCTGTGATTCGAGAATTCTTGACTTTGCTGGCTGTGTGTCACACTGTAGTCCCGGAAAAGGATGGAGATAACATCATCTACCAAGCTTCTTCTCCAGGTCAGCGTTGGCTTAAGAGGAAGATTGAAATAAAGAATTAAATAATAATAATACAAATACGAATCCAGTTCTTGTTTGATTAGAACCCCTCTTGCTCTTCTTGGAGAATCAGTGTTTGGAAGCACAGATTCATTTGGCAGTCCAGAAGGTCTAATTGTTGAAGGGTGGATCATTTGTATGCTCCTTCAAGAAATAGAAAACGTGCAAATATATTCATGGCTTCTCTGCACTGATATTGTGGAAGAGATTAGCACAACTAACTTCTAAACGCTGCTTCTCAGGTCCATGGAAGAAAATAAGATCCAACAATCATTTCATCTCAGAACACAGGGCACAAGTTACAGTCCCGTTGATCTATTTTGTTCCTCCTCTCTCTTACTAAACTGCATAACCTGCGTAAACCAAACTATTACATTTATTTGGACTCCCTTTTATTTCTACAGATGAGGGAGCATTAGTAAAAGGTGCAAGAAAGTTGGGTTACACCTTCACTGGTCGGACTCCGCATTCAGTCATTATTGATGCTGTAAGTATAAACGAGAACTCATCGGTACTCTCAAAGGGTTTATTCACTAAGGGGAGAGTTGACAGGATCTTTCAGGAACATTGTGTTTCAGCTCCTTGACCTCATTGTACATTATAAAAGGTCAACCTCAGTGAGCTCCTGCCCCAGGAGCAGTTTGGCTTGCCCTGTGTAATGTATAGTTCAGTTACCCCCTGAGCTTCTTGCTTGAGAAATGTTCTAGGGATGACCTTTCTAATGAAAAGTGAAGAGCGGGGATTTGAAATCACAAGCTCTCTTTAGTGAATAAGCCCTTCAGCGTATGTCTAATTGTCAGTTGTAAACTGTCACTATAGATATATTAAGTGCATAATCAGATAAGAAAATAACACTTAATTGGTAAAATTAGCACTCTATAATAGTGTTTATATTGCTAGTTTTTATTTAGAATGAAGAGTGTGTCATAACCGTAAATGACATAACCGTAACTTTTTTTCAGTAAGATGGGATTTTTTTCCTGGTTATAAAGACAGCAAAGCATGTGATTACCATAATGCTCCAGAAAATGACACTATGTAGCTATATAGTCTGGACATATAATAATATCATAATATATAATCATGTTATATTACAATATATAATGTTCTGCTGGTGAGTCCAGTGATAAACGGGATGGCGGGTAATGTATCCTTCCTTGGCACGGCAAGATGTTAACCCCTAGATAGCATGTATCTGAAGACAGCAGTACACAAGCACATGTACTGTATGTGGTCCCTGCTATGCTTCAAAGTCTCTTTATCATCATCACAGAGAGTTTTCTGGTTTACAGCATGTGTGTGTTATCTCAGTGCGGGTTTAGAGATTTGATAATTTGCACTTATATATAATATTATTGCAATGCTATAAGCGTTATCATCAGGAACATTAAGGCCTCTGCCGTAGAAGGTGCCAAGCATAACATAACCTTCCAGGTGTTAAGGCACCGAGGACATGGGTTATTGAAAGATACTTTAACCCTCTGTTCTACAAAGAAAGTGTACATTAAATAAAAAGCAAGCGCATTAGCGGAACTGTTTGAAGTAGAAAATGTCCATAAATGCTGTATGTAGTTGTACTCGTAGGTGTTAAATACCATGTAGTTTAACTTTAGCGCACTTTATATCCATACTATGTACAGTTTAGAGTTTAATTGACCTCTTCAAACAAAATAAAATATATAAAAAAGTCACACGTTAAAGAAAATGACTGATGTAGCAGCATGTATGTGAGTGTATACGGTAACACGGGATAGCATAGGAAGATCATACGTGAAGTGTCCTTTATTATAATAACAAACTATGATTTAGGGCATCCAGCCGAAATATGTCCTATGTATTATGTGTACTATATACACTGTACATTTAACCCCTCGTTTTACCATGTATGTGCTCTTTACTCAGATTTTAATAAAAAAAATAATAAGAACATTAATTTACATTGAATCATTTCAGTTTAAGAATTCTTTTTCAGCATCTTGAGCAGTCCTTATATACGAGCTACTTAAATATGTTGGTAAACCTGATTTATTTATGATACATAATGGCATTTAAAATACTACTTGTTAAATAATCTACAAATATTTAAGAAAGCTTCAAAATAAATAATAAGAATAAAGCCTATTTTGTCCCTTTGCGATGCTTTTTTTTTTAGTTTGTCAGAAGGTGGCGCTCTTACCTCAATATTCTTGTTATATTCTGCAATTTACTTGAAAATAAACTAAACCTTGTAATTTTTTCATTTTTTTTTCCATTTTTGCCTAGATGGGAAAGGAACAGAGCTTTGAAATACTTAACGTTCTGGAATTCTCTAGGTAACTGTATACATCGTGTATCAACGATTTCTTTGCCTACCTAACCGGCTCCCCGTTGTCCCCCTCGATCTATTTTTAATCCAAATTCAGTCCAATCCTATGTATGAGTAATTTATTATTTAATGGTTGGGGAAGGAGCATAGTATAGGTTCAGATTACCCCCTTTTACCACAAGGAAATATTTAAGCCAAATGAAAGCATACCTCCAATATCTTTTTTCACGTGTAATGTTTAAGTATAATAAACCATAGCTAAAAATAATAACGAATTGCTTATTATTAAAGTCTACTATAATTCCTCTCTATTCTCTGTTTTGAAATCCGAATACATCTGATTGGACAGAAAAAAGTGTGAATAAAATAAATAGCCGGTATATTCTTGCATATTTTTTTTAGGATGCATCAGGGAAGAATTTTCCGATTTAGTTAGACTTTTAAAGAAAAATCGAAACGGTATTATTAGCTATTTACGAATAGCCGGCTTATTCTTCAAGCGTTACAGATGCCTACCTTTCCGTAGTCGGCTCATGCCAAGGAATAGGATAAATTAATTTGTGGTTGTATGCTGTTACCCAAAATCGTACTCATGCATCAGGCGTATGAATGGGTTAATCCTACGTGTTCTGATGTGGGGTAGGGGTCATCATGTTGTATTCTGCCTGAGTTAACCCGAGGTGGTTGGGGGGGCAGTTTGAGTGATGGGTGCAACTGTGTCCTGTGAAATGCTAGCTCAGAAATACAATACAGGGGGTATAATTTATCCTCTGTGCCCTGCTGAAAATTATAAGGAAAACAAACCACCAATATACTAAATAAGCTGGTAATTGAAGATATATGATGCGTGTAAAGCCATGTTTTAAATTCTTTGGCTGATTTAATAAAGGCGATGCTTCTCCGGTGCTTCAAAGAGCTCTTCGCAGTCCAAACTTTGGCCAAGATGACAGTGAGTTAACTTAAAAGAGCGTTTCTCCTTAAATCAACAAGAACTCAGCAGTTCTCTACAGCCGCCGGTCCCGGGGCGATTCGGTCGAGCTCTGCTGGTGTCTTTACTTTTTATATTAAATCCAGTAGAATTCCAGGAGGAATCATGCTGAGTTCAGTTGACAAGTAGATGGACATTTTAACCATGAATAATGAAGCAGAGGACTTGGGGGGTTGAATGAGATGAGGCACACATTTCTTGACATCATTTTACTTGCATAAACTGAATAGGAGGGAATACATAGGAGATTACATTTGTGAGGGTTTTTCTTTTTTACACAAAATTTACAATGCGAGTAAAAATGACACTTGTGTAGTTAATTAACATATGTGCATTTTTTGTTCAAGAAAAATGGAAAGAGTAATTAATTGCAGGAAAAACCAAAAGACAATTGCTATTATTTCACAGAACATTCTACAATGCATCGCACTCTTTGTATCTCACTGCTGGATTATTGGCAAGTGTTCCTTACCCAATAATATAAATTTTCAAGTCTGTATAGAAATATCGTCTTGGCCCAGGCGAAAAAAAAAAACCCCACCTCGGAAGGACAAGCAAGGACACATGACATAATTTGTCAATTGGGCAGATTCAGGATAAGGGCAACAAGCAATTGCCCTCATGAGCAGTAATAGAATCAATGACATCAACCCAAGTGATGCATACTGCGAAATGACAACACGCAGTTTTATGATGTCACTTTTTATGAATTATCAAGGAATAGCCAACTTCTGTCATTCTCTTCTGATAGGGCAGCTGGGACCTTTGCCAGGTTGTTAGAACTGCCCTGGCTAACTTGGAGCTGTTGGCCACAATGCAACATTTTCTCTGCGCAGTATGTTAGCTCCTTAGAAAAATGTTTGGTGTAAATTTGCGCCAAAGAAATAGAGAAATAGTCAGTAGGATAGTAGAATGGAAGGTTTAGCTGCTCCAAATAACACCAGCAAGCATGTGCCCAACTCTTAACAGAAGGTACAGCGCAATAATGGTAATATTGTAACGTTCGGGCTGCAGTCAGAAAGTGGACAGGGTAATGGAAATATAAAATGTTACGAATTTAATACATTTCAGTAAATACACAAAAACAAAATCATGTAAAAATACAGGTGATCCTAGAATCTTTAGGATTACTGATATTTTTATATGATTTTGTTTTTATGTATATATACTGAAATTAAATTCTTTAGATTTATATTTTCGTTACCCTGTCCTCTTTCTGACTCCAGCCCCACATAACACTATTAGCATTGTTAGCTCTTTACAATTAGTATTTGTCAAATCTAAGACTCCAGTTAACCCAGCAGCGTAGTTACCGAGAGGCTGTGGTTCTAGTGTATCGAATGGTAACTTGCCAGTCCAACACGGTAATGAAAAGGTGCGATTATCTTCAAAGTTATGGTCATTATTGTTTGTTTTTTGTCCATTGCTCAGCAATAGGAAAAGGATGTCTGTAGTTGTCCGAACTCCATCTGGAAATCTCCGTCTTTACTGTAAAGGAGCGGTAAGTTTTTTATGTTTTGTTCTTTCAATGTAATTTGGTAAAAAAAAAGTCCAGATACCGCAGATACATTACCCCAAATAGATTACTCTCTCAGCATGGAGTCTAAAGAGAAATGAATGAAAACACATGGCTGTGAGAGTTAACAGAACACCCAACTGGCCATGGAAGAAGAAAGATATAGCTGGTCATAATGCAACAGATTTTAAGAAATGTATATTTTGCTGACCAGCAGAAGTCCAAAATAACTTGCCAGCGGCCAAGGTAGCCAGTCCAAAGGAAGAGAGGGGTCAGGACAGATGAGATAGGGCAGCTGGCGCATGTACAGGTTACAACATAGAACAGGGCAGACAGATGTAACCGAAATAAGGATTGCTTAGTTGACCTTAAACGATGTAAGATCCCACTGTACATGCAGACCGACCTTCACCGTTTTAGCCAGCTGGAGCCGAGGACAGCTGTGGGACCTGCTTCAGATGCAGCTAACCAGGGTCCCCGACATAGGTATTCTTAATAGCATATTGATGACAGTTGGTAAGGCGTTTAGAAGAAGATTGTTCTTCTTACGTATTTTACTTATATAAATTAACTTATAAAAAAACAAACATTTATTTCAACAAAGGTAAAATGTTAAAACAAGAGGTCATAATCTAAAACTTTTAGATGTAAAGAAAGGAAGTTTTACGTTACCGAGACATTGAGGATAAAGGGAACTGCCTCCCTTCAAAAGTGGTAGAGGCTTCCACAGTGAGGGAATTTAAACATCCATGAAATAGACATGAAGCTGTTCTGAATCCAGATGAGCCGACTGATTCTTATCTGCTGTTAAATTCTATGTCCCTACTTTTTATGTTGTTTATAACGGCATTGTGTCTGCAAACATTGTGACAAAAACCAATAAACACCTAGAAGATATGGGTTCCATGGAGGGTCTCCTAAAGGGGGGCACTTGGGAGTTACGCATTATGTCCACAAATAGTAACGGAATAGACAGGAATAACATATGTTTGTTATTATTCCGCGGTGTTATGTTTGCTACAAGCAAGAACATAACTTTTCTTTAAAAAATAATTGACGTTAAATGTCTGGCAAGAAAATGTAACCACAGGTCTGACTAACCTCCACTCCATCCATTTTGTATAATATTACAAAGCATTTTGTTTCTGTTATTCATAGTGTAATATGTGTTTCCAGAGTATTGGTTCATTAAACATCGTGGTGAAGATGACTACACCTCTCCAAGGCTCTGAGGCTTTTTTTGGTTTTTGGACATTACCTTTGGCTCATTGGGGAGTTATTTGTAACGCGATGCTCATTGTTTTTCTACCCACTAACAGTGAGACTTTGATTCAGACTTAAAAGCCCCTTGCGGTTTTTCCCATGGGTCAGCTGTACTGGTTTTGTACAGTCGTGTAAGCGGTACCACCATGTATACGCTTCATTCGAAGTCTCCGCAAGAAATAGAGAGGAAATCTAAATCATTAACATCATTTCAAATGATCCTAATTGAAGAATGTGACAGGGCACACAATTTGCACAATATTAGCTCTGCGATCTCGCTGCGATGGGGGGCTTGGCAGGTCACCAAACACGCAGACCTGGTCTTAAGAACAATTCCGGTAAAAACGATAAAAAGTAGTCCCATCAGTCTTGTAGCCAATCGGCTGGTGCAGTCAGCAGGGTCCTTCCATTGGTTATTATGGTGAAAACACAACTTTTAAAACTTACTAAACTGATAAGATTCCTATTAAAACCTGGCAACAAAATTGCTCCTTGTAAACCCCAAATAACCTTTTCTATTGTATTTTTTTTGTTTGTTTTTGTTTAGATCCTTTAGCTTGCCCTCTTTAGCTAATATATCGGTTTGTCTTAGTGTTTCAGTTCTAGTTTTGTCAGACCCTTTTAACATGTGTCCTGTAAAAAGCTCTATATAAATAAAAGATAATAATATCACTAGTGATGGGAGGCTAGCGCTGCCCCAGCGTATACCCATTTCCAATGATAATATGTCAAATCTCCCCCCTCCCTGTGACGCCTCTGTTATCATTATTCATTTCATTCACTTTATTTTTGCCCTGGGCATCCTCGTTGATACTCTGTACCATTATGTAAAATTATTATAAAAATATTATAAATATGATTTTTAATCTGCTGCTGGTCGCTTCACTGGCTTGGTAGCAGCCAATTATTTATGATATTATTTATCCTTATTCTTTCAGCCTTATATTATGATTATCAGTGTAGACTGAGCTTAAAACATTTTTTTGGTTATTATTATCTGAAGCCCAGCCAATAAAATAAAGTTTTATCCCTTAAAAGAAAAAGTCTGATCCCCCCAGTAATTTATGCCGGTGAAATGTCCTTATGTTAGCTCGCTCACTCGTAGATTTTATAGTAACCACCCCTATGCATATTTTTATTACTTCTATGATTTATACAATGAGTTTATCCTCCATGTCAAAATGACTTATTACGCCTGCAGACCGGAGAGAAACCAGAAACACTCTCCCTAAAAAGCCTTTTGTCTCTATTTCATTTGTCTACAATGCTAAGATAAAGCATCCATTTCCATTAAACATTTTACATATATATCATACCTATCAACCGCGCTAAGACTCGCGGCACTTTTATAATCTGGTACATTTCTCTGGAATTCCTCCGTTCTCATATAGAGCTGAAAGAAGTCAGCGATGGTTACACTGTGACGTAGCTGCCGTTAAAGAAATGCTTGTGCCTAAGGGCGTTGGTTACTTAACACATTAAAAAAGATATGTGAGTTATATGAAGAACTCATTCAGTACTTCTTTTTTGCATAGAAGTTAAACATAAATCGATAGGGAGCAACCATTATCATTGGTCGGATCAGTTTTCACTTTTTTGACTCAAAACTTGTTTGTTTTAATCACACCTATTAATACATATTAGTGATCATATATACTTTTCTACTTATTGAAGCTTGTTTAAGGAGGTCCCTGCTCACCGTTTGTGTCTATAAGTCCAAATTGGTATGTGATGTATGTACGTTATCATCTCCTATTTGCCCATTGGTCGGCACTGTTGAGTGTGATGGGTGCACGGCTACTTTTTATGGCCGTAGAAGAAGTTAATTGTATCGTGTAACATTGTACTGTGTTGTGGATCCTCCTCGCCTCTTATTTCTATAATTCAGACCGTAGTGTGATGCGCTACTGCTTATGTCATGTTTACCCATTGCACAGCGCTGCTGGATATAAAACAATAAATAACTACGTTTTATATTTTTTTCCTTCTTTGTCCGCAGAGACTAGCTGTTTCTGTAGTAATGAAAATTATGTCAAAAACTTTTTGTTGGGATAGTTCCTCCGCACTTGTAGAGAATTCTCAATGGTTCATTTTATAGGCTCAGCGACTGCTGTCCTGTAGCTCACTATCACTGTAACAGAGACCTCTAACCCTCTGAACATACAAGTACATACATATTTATACACAGTAATACATACAAGATGATTAAAACACCATAAGCCCTAAAACTCATTTAAAAAAAAAATATTTATAAAAAATCTATATATTATATATATCGTACAGCTGTGGACAATAAGGAGTTAACGGCAGCAGTAATTTAGCTACTTTGACCATACTTTAATGTGGATATAGGAGTTTATAGATGGGTACTTGGTATTTTAACACCTTGTTCTTTTTTTCATTGTTTTGTTTTTAGGATAATGTTATTTTCGAAAGGTTATCAAGAGAGTCGCAGTATATGGAACTTACGCTAAATCATCTTGAACAGTTTGCCTCGGAAGGTAAGCGTTCTTTTATGTTTCCTACATATATTGCAATCGTTGTGATTGATTGCAATAGCAATACAAGCTGTTCGGGGGCACTGACAAGATATTTTGAGGCATTGTGTACCAGAGTCAGAATTTTCACCTTCTGGCATGCGCAGCTCCCGCTCTTTTTTGAAGACTTTCTAATGAGCGAAATAGAATACTTTTAACACAGTCCTTTAACACTTATTTATTGAAGGCTTAAGAACATTGTGCATTGCGTATGCTGACCTGTCGGAATCGAGCTATGAGGAATGGATGAAGGTTTATAATGAAGTCAGTGTCGTCCTTAAGGACAGAACTCAGAAACTTGAAGAATGCTATGAGATTATTGAGAAGGTGAGTTCCCAAAGATTAACGGACCAAAACCTTACTAAATGTTTCAGATGCTCATGAACTAGGGGCGTATTCACTACAGGGATAATTTTGTAGGAGAGTTGTGATTTTAACTCATTGACTTTCCTATGCATTATGAAGAGCGAACCCCGGTCCTGTATAGTGCATATTTAAATTGGGGAATTTTCTACAGTCTCCTTGCACATTGAATCCTTGGTTATACAGGGCAGGCTCTGGCCTTTACACAAAGGAAACTTAGTGTCGGCCCTTAATAATGAATAGTTAAGTGAGGTTAAAAATCTTGCCGTCTCTTCGTTTAGTGAATAAACCCCTAGACTCTTAATGTTATTTTGTATTTTAAGATAATTTGTTATTGCACTCAGATAACTGTTTAAATGTGTGCAGTCGTTTAATTTCCCCGTAGGCTATAGCATCATCTGGTCCCAGAGATATAGCTTACAAATAATTTCTGTTAAGGGAACACAATATATATATATATTTATATATATAATCATAATATGATATTACAGCTTTGGACTGTGGGACACCGGATTAATATTTAGTTTTTTTACTTGTAAAACCATAAATGTTCCATTCTTCGGCTCTCTTTTTTCCCAGGAGGATTGGGTTTAATGAAGTAGAGTAGAACGGCCTCCTGAAAATATGAAACCAATTAATACGTTGTCTGATGATTCCACTAAATAGTTCTGGATACCTGACAGTCAGGAGGGCATAATTAAAATGAAATGGAAGGGATTAAAGGAGGAAACTACAGGTCATAGACTGTTATTAATAAAAATGAAGTCTCTAACGAGTAACGAGATCCTGCCGGAGCGGCCGTACGCGCTAGGAATGAAGTGTTGACTTTGGTTATGGATTTTTGTGTGTTCATTACTCCGATGCGGACTCTGTGTGTATTATATCACATGCTGGCAAAGGGGTCGATATCAGCTTTTAACTGAAACCGCTACGCATGCTTAAGCACCGAAACGGTCAGAGTTTAAGGGTAATGACCAAAACAGATCCTTGACTGCAGGAAACAAAATACAGTATATCGTCTGACATAAAACAATGCAAAACAAAGCCATAAAAAAGGGGTTTGGTGTTGTACTTTTGTTTTGGTCAGGATCTGATGCTGCTTGGTGCTACAGCTATTGAGGATCGCCTACAAGGAGGGGTTCCCGGGACTATAGCAACATTGATGAAAGCCGAAATTAAAATATGGGTTTTAACCGGAGACAAGCAGGAGACCGCTGTTAACATAGGTAAATATGAGAACAATGAATTTGCATATGGGGTTGCTTGATGAAGACAGTTCTGCTGGAACCGTTCGTATGCCAGTTATGTCGCCGTTCGCACTGTTATCTCTGTTTATGCGACATGTTCATTTAAACACACATCCTTAGGTTTGTTGACATGACGTGATAAATCTCTGCTCTAAGGAATCCTTCGGAATACCGCCAATATGATCCGCTGCCTGTCATTAAATCTCAGTCTTGTATGTAAAGTCTTCAGGTGCTGTACTTCGTTGACATGGTATGACAGTTCATATATATTTTCATGTTTTATAGCTTACTCATGCAGACTTGTGTCTCAAACGATGTCACTCATTATGGTGAACGAAGACTCACTGGATGTAAGTAATGATTTTTGCATTAACGTTGAACGTTCTTTCCGCTCTGTTGTAGAAAGACCTTCAGTATTAAATCATATTTTTTTCATGGTCACATTTACTAAAATGCTTTTTTTACACAATCTCTTTTGTGTTTGCTGTAAAATACTGTTTTCATTTTTGTAAAGTGCATAAAGAAGGATAACGAAAAATATTCGCAGATTTCTTAGGATTCTTCCGCTTGTCGATAGTATTAGTCTCTGCATAGCAAGGTGTGTTTTTGAGGTCGGTAAATTGAAGGTTTCCAAACTAAATACGTTAGGTGAGGTATTAGAATGTAAGGGTTATGTTAGTATTTCAAACATTTGCATTTTATTATAAAAAAAAAACATTTCCCAGGGATTTTATACTCCCTATTACATATGCCATGCTAAAAATAAACTATTTATATTATCTTAAAATAACTGGTAGATTTTTTTCAGAAAGAAAACAGGGAAAGATCATGAGAATAGGGTATAGAGTCTGTGTATTTTAAACGTTTTTGTATGTATCGCCAAGTGGATCTAAGGGGAAAAAAAGTGTGTGTCTGCAAGGGCAAGTTTAAGCCAGGTTGATTGTGTGTAAGGGCAAGCGTGAATGTACATGTGTACGTGGGTGTGTATGGGTAGTGAATATGTGTATTTTGACAGTCTCTAAATTACTATTGCTATTTTGGGCCTAAAGGGCATAGACTGGTTCAGTGTAACACACGTTTAACCCAGAGGCACTATTTAGTATTGTTTTTAATTTAAGAAATTCAAAGTGTCATTTTCTGAGTCCAGCAACTGTGAAAATGCCCACCATAAACTATTTCCATGCCTGTCGCTGGTTAAAATGAGTGTGTTTGTCAGTGTACAGTGTTAAAATAACTGTGTGTGTGTAATAATACAGGCTTAGAATAAGTGTGTATGGGGTGACAGTGTACAAGTTAAACTGTGTCAGTGTACAGTGTAAGAACATGTGTCAGTTTACAGTACTACAATGAGTGTATGTGTGTTAGTGTACAATGCTAGACTGTGCGGGGTGACAATGTACAGTGTTACAGCATGTGTGGAGGGTGTCAGTGTACAATGTTAAACTGTGTGTTTGTCAGTGTACACAGGGCCGGCCCTACAATGGAGCCGAGTGGGGCTTTTTTTTTTTTAAAGCCGAGAAGAGAGAGAGAGAGAGAGAGAGAGGGGCGCGGGGTGGTTTTCGCTTACCAAGCTGTCAGTACCCGCTCGACACCCATCTCTCTCCTCTGCGAGCCCTCTAGCTCGGTCTCGGAGACTCGCCGCAGGACTGTTTAACGGTAAGTACAAAGGGGGGAGGATAGATAATGGTGTCGGCGAAGTTTAAAATGCCGCCCCCCCCCGGCGTTGGCGGGGGGGGGGCATTTTAAACTTCGCCCCAGGCGGCATGAAGTCTTTGGCCGGCCCTGGGTGTACAGGTTTTGTGTGTGTTTTTGAGGGGTGTCCATGTACAGTGTTAGAGTGTTTGAGTGCTAGTGTACAGTGTTAGAATGTGTGTGAGTGCAGGGTGTTAGCATATAATGTTAGAATGTATGAGTCAGGAAGGTGGTATTCAGATTCAGGGGGCCGAGCAGTTATTTTGTGTGCCTTGGTGTGATACACCCTGTGTACGTGGGTCACCTGCCCCCGCAAACAAATAATTGCTCTGCGCCCTAATCTGAGCAGCTTTTTCACTGACTGATTCTGCTTTAAAAATGTTGCCATGTATAGAAAAGAATAGGGGGGCACAGGAAAATATTTTTGCCTAGGGTGCAACTTGGTCTAGAACTGGCCCTGGTATCGTGTGATCTGAAGCGCAGGTTGCCTTAAGCGGACTATATATATAAAAATGTTGCCATGTATAGAAAAGAATAGGGGGGCACAGGAAAATATTTTTGCCTAGGGTGCAACTTGGTCTAGAACTGGCCCTGGTATCGTGTGATCTGAAGCGCAGGTTGCCTTAAGCGGACTATATATATAAATAGCTTACATTTTCCTGCAAGAAAGGGTTTTCTCAGGTAAAATGTTAAATGTTTACATGATTGGGGTGAGAAGAAGGGTGGGATCTTCCGGGCAATGACTTGAACTTTTACAGTAATTATTTCCAAAATGATTATGATTGACAAAAACCAAAACAAAACACATGCCATAGATAGTTTTAATAAATTCATTTAGTTGATGGTGTCTTCCAGATAACATTACCGGTCATAAAACCCCCAATAATGTAGTATTCTATACATAAAAGTATGCGCTTCTGTTAAATGGCGTTTTGCTGCTATTTGTTGGATGCCTGTTGAGTGTCCCTCGGCAGCGCAGTTCATTCTTGTTTATTTATTCATTCAGACACGTTCCCGGTGGCAGCAGCCGCTTGTAGGAAATTACAGCGCTTCGTAAAATAACCTGGAGGTGTTTTCATGATTGTGATACATTATATCTAATACGATCCTTTGAGAATATCCCAGATACAGTATGCTTTACTGAAATCAATGGCTTTCCAAGCTGTAGGTTTGGGTTTATTTTGAGATTCTTCTTTTTTGATACCCGTTGAAATATATTTCAGATATGTTTGGAATGAAATATTGAGCCCTACACACTCTTCTAAATCCTTATAGAAAAGGGGAAATTCAATTCTTCAAAGACAAGCAGTTATGGTTCATCTTGGTAGTCACAGGTTTCTCAAACATACATCGATATTTACAAAGACCAACAAGTTCCCATATTTCCCTATCCAAAAGAAGGCAAAAATCCCAAAGAAAGTAAAAAAAATCCTGTATCATTGACGCTGTAATGTTAAACTTACTAACTTCAGAAGAACGAAGGATTTTTACAGTAATATTTCCTCTGCTTGTGCATTATACTCAACAGCCACATCTCAAAGATAATGGTGTTATCACCCACTTTGCTTAGTTTGTGGTAAGATAAAGTGAAATGAAAATGAATGCAAAAACAACGTAGGTAGGGAGTAGTATCTTTCTACAGCCCAAAGGAGGTTTACTTAACTATTCTCAAGGTACAAAGAAAGGCCCAGAACTACCCCCCGTGTTGACTATTTATGTTTGAGGGATGGAGGGACATCTATACTAATACCAGGGAGATGACTTGTAAGTCCCCTTAGACTCATCAGCACCATGGACAGAGCTCAGGTGTCCCAGTCCGTTATACTGGAGTGTTATCGCTCAGAGCTCATTAGTCCTGTTCTAGAACCCCAAGTTTTTATGGCAGCAGCCTATCAGTGCCTGATTTGTGTCACATGACACATAACAAGTATTATTTTTGGAAAGGGTTTTAGGCATTTAACAGTACTAGCAACAATAATTAAGAAGCAAATGCCAAATGTTTAGAAAGGACCCAAACAAGAGCTGGGTTTAAATAGCAAAATGCTTAGCCCCAAAGGTAGCTTAATAACGCGGATGTGACTGCGACAATCGCAAGACTATACCGCTAGTCACTGCAACCATGCGCCATTCCATTGAGTCACTTTCGTGCTTCATTCCAGCTTAATTCCAGTGAAAAATATCATTATTGGCATATCAATATATAGGATATAGACAGCCAAACAGACTCATTTACCTACTCACCCCAGTGGATGAACTTTTCATTCTACCCAGCTGCATTTGTGAAAGATTGGCCTTCAGCATGTAGAATTCATAAATAACCATGATTCTAACAACTTGTGGAGCGTTAGTCATTGGCTCCATGAATAATTGTCACCTACTGCCCTCTATTGTTTTTAACAATAAGCTACTAATATCACTGAAGTTTCTGTACAATAAAGTTGTATTTGATTAAATATTCTCAATGTATTTCGAGCAGAAAAGCTTTTAACATGTTGCCAGCAGCTGCATTTTGCGCTTCCCTTATTCTACATCACTTGAGTAGCTGAATTACCAATCTTCCCATTTATTTAATGGTATGCAGTTGTGTTTGGTTTAGCCGAAGTTGGGTAGTTTCCATTTACTGCTACATAAGTAAATGATCCCATCCATTATTTTCTCCCAAGCGTCATTTTGATTGCTAGAATGTGGTTTGATCTATACATGGCATGGGACCTACCTGTCCCACAGCCTTTTTACTAAAACGTTCAAGGAAATGTGATCTGTAAAACCTACTTAAAAGCTTTTTTTACGGAAGTAGAAGAGTTTGACCTCAAATAGGCCCCAGAGAGCGTATGAAGAGTTCAT
The DNA here is from genome assembly GCF_027358695.1 of Spea bombifrons. Lineage (NCBI taxonomy): Eukaryota > Metazoa > Chordata > Amphibia > Anura > Pelobatidae > Spea > Spea bombifrons. The sequence goes on from NC_071088.1 coordinate 125,974,644, forward strand.
TTTAATTCTTGCTCCACGCGGTGTTCAGAATTCACAGAATACTCACTGGCTCATTTGGGCTAAAAGGCCCTTCTGTGCTGTAGCCTCTTTGTTTATAATATTTATTAAACGAGGAAAGACTTGAACATACAACTGTGGAGATAAATATGGAAAGATACAAGAAAACTACTGGTAGAACGGTCTGCTCTTGGCTGTTATTTAGAAGCAAGATAGCATAGAAACATCTTAAAATGAAAATGGATATAGTTTTATTGGCCTAAGAGGAGAAGAAGCCTTTAGTTGCAGTTGGTATCTTTTATGGAGCCAACATAGAAAAAGATGTGAAGTCACATAAACCGTTGGGACCTCGGATGTCACAACAAATATCAAGGTGCTATGGAAAAAATGCGTATATCAAACTATTAAAGCAGAATGAATGTCTGTTTGTCAGGCAGGGGCATACCTCCCAAATTTCAAAGGGCAGAAGAGGGCTGCGTTTTTTAGGCTGTGAGCCGGTAGGGCTTTACCAAGACTTCTTATGTGATGTTGTAACCGTTTTTTAGTTATGTCTGTAAAAAAGTTAAACACATTTTCTATCACTTCTATACAAATGATTGTGGCTTTCAGGTCTGTCAAACACTGTGATACTCTCATACTAGGCAAGCATTTTGAGTTCCAAGAATTGTCATCTGATTGACGGTGAATCTAGATGTCTAATCTTCTATGTCATAATAAAAAAATTTAGTTTAAGAAAAGATGTGTGCTTCTGATCACTGTTATGTTTGTAGATAAACCTTACTTATAGAGTATAACAATTTCCAAAAAATTATTATCCGGGTAGAAGGTAGTAATGGGATTTCTAGCCACATGTTATAGACATACAGCTCCATTGACGCCCAAGCAGCCATTGGCAGTCTTGTATGTTGCTTATTGTGCATTGTACCAGGGCATAACTAGAAACCACAGCGCTCTTGTGCGAAAACTGCCCCCCAACTTCAACAGCTAGTCTGTGCCATCATTTCCCCCAAGAAACGTGTCTGTACCTTCTTTGACCTTTGCTCCCCGCTTACCTCTCACCGCTCCTGCACCTTCCTCTCTGGCTGCACACGCAGCCTCGGTTTCACTGCGGGGTCATGTGACCCCTGATACGCTCCTGTCTCCCCGTGCCTTCTCAAGATAGTTTAGAAAGGGCTCTTCCGACCTGGAGTGGGGAATGGGAAGACAAGAAGAAGGGGTGGCAGGGGATGCACCGGGCCCCCTAAAGGCATGTGCCCCATCACAGCTGCGACCCCTGTAGTTACACCAGCGGCATTATGGGAATTGTAGTTTTACATTATCTGGAAAACTACATCTGAGGAAAAAACCCATTGAAAATAAATAGATATTGATGTTGACGCAATGAATTGCTTAACCCTTGGTGGAGGGTTATTTCAAAGCCCAACCCACGATCTATTGCACGCTTGACCTGCCACCCATTGACCCAGAGATCTTCAGGCGATCCAAAGTTGGCAATCGTTATATTTAGGTAGCACCCACTACTCATGTGGTGATTGCTTTATGGTGGAGTTGATGAATTTCTTGTAGGTCCTTTCTTCATTTTAACTTTTATGAGTCCAATGGTCCCCCTGAGACATTAAGGTTACAACTCTGTATTGTTTACCACAGCCGGGTTTGGCCAATGTGTAGGAAAATACAAAGTAAAATATACATTGAATTTCTTTTCATGAAAATAAATATTACTTCTAATAATAAAATGGTAATGATACCATTAAATTCGCTTCACTAAATGCTATAAAGTGGGAGTTAACTCATAACGATCAGTCAGTTATAGAACAACAAAATGCATACACCCAAGAGGTTTCCTTTTCTTCCTATGCCAGAGGGCTAACGATAGAGAAGGGAAAAGGGGCATATTCTGGATAGAACACTAGTGTAGTTTAAGAAAAAAGCATAAAACATTCAGTGTTAACCAAACTTTGCCTCCTATGGCAAACATGAATTTGTAATGCGTTGAGACTTTAGATTCAAAATTATTTCCGTCTTCCATGCTCAGTTTTGTGAACGAGGAGTGTCCTTTTATAATGTTGTTTGGGGTAGAAGTAAACAGATGTACAATTAAATGTCATGATCTTCTCAGTTACTGTCTAAAGCTGCAAGCCATAGATTAATGATATCATTTATTATGTTAATTGGTCAGTGGCATTTAAATACGTGTAAAGCTGGCTATTTCAAGTATGAATTACCACCAGTCAGGGATTTTATATTAAAACGGGGTAGCCAAAATGTAACTGTCAAATTGTGGATTACCCTTAATCCTAATCTAGGACCAGCCCTGTCAATGAGTTTGTCGTACTCTAATGTAGAAGACCTCGGAGGTGTCTGGAGTGGAAGGAGCTCTAATGCATAAAACAACACTTTCTACAGAGTTTGCTGAACAATGCAGGCGGACTCCAGGAGATCAGAACTTCCCGCTTGGGTTGACCATAGAAGTCCTATGCAGTCTTCACTGTCAAGGAAAACTAGGAAGAAATGCCCTGGCTAAGCTTTTGAAGGATGCCACAGCTAGAAAGAATAAATCTGAATATTAAATAAAGATATGACTAAAGAGTGTTAGCTGGTTTTCAGTGCTGGATTCAAATATGGTTCAATCGGAGATGCCACAGGTACTTTTTAAATAACAAAAATGATCAGCCACGTGCCAGCTATGACTTAACTATCCTAACTATTCTTTTGCCTGTGACCATTTGGCTACCAATTATTCTATGATATTTTGCTGTACCATGAAACCTTAGCGCTCAACCCACTGAGCCAAGCGATCGCCTGCCACGATATATTCCTCCATAATCGCTTCCATCCCTATCAGAGGTAACACTGATATTCAATAGTGGCATAAGAGTTAGAATCTCTCCCCTGATGACACCACTTTTTCCTCCCCTGGTGGTCTACTTACAGGAAGCAAAGGGTCCTCTCCAGCTGCCAAATTTGTGAATGAATACACATGTATTTTTATAATTCCAGATGGAAAAAGGACAGAAGCAGCCCTGATTTCTGTACATATTTAGATCATAAGGTGCAAACACACTAGAAATTGTGTGAAAGGAACATCTGTCTGGACTTTACTATGTTGTGTTAAAAGCGTGATACTATCTGAAGGGGTCAGATGTTTACCCCTTCCTTCCCAGTGCATTATATGACATTACATTTCATTTGGAGAAGGCTAGCAGATTCTGGAGCGTCCACCCCTGTTGACTTCATACGGTTAAATGTTTAAAGCTCCAGTAGGAGCTGAAATAAACACACAAGGCGCTTTGCTTTGGTATGGATAGTGTAATGCTGAAAGGTTTATGCTAATCTTTCCATTAGTACCGTCTGATGTGTGTGAGATAAGGGAAAAAGCAAACACGGAAACTGTGTAATGTATGTTACTGTAAACTAGTGAAGATTTAATCTGTGCTAATAAAGCATGCACGTAAAGCATAGTTAACCACCTATTATGCTGATGCTGTCTACTATTAATATTTAACCATACCAGTAATAAATGTGAAATGCCACTAGTGCCTGTAATATCATCGAAAATTGGGAAGGTACGTATTTGGGGACTTTATTTGGGGATCTTTATTTTGCAATGGGTGCAAATGGTTGATGTATTTCAGGTGCATGCTCTGCTCAGCTGGATATTGGGCAGTACCCCAGACAGCTCCCACCAAAATCCCATTGCTTTTACCTCTAGGTGGTGGGCCTTGGTGGTTCGCCAGTGATCTGTGTCTTTTCCTGCACAGGCCCGCGTCTCTTGTGCCCAACTCTACCAGGAGCACCAGGCACGTCCCTAAACATGCCCCCTTGGCGCAGGACAGGGTCAGTAATTTTCCTGGTTGCTCCATTAGAAATTGGTAAGGCAAGGAAGGTCCATAAGCATAGTTTTTTTTAATATATTCTTTATATCTATTGTGATGTGGTTTATAAATTTATTATTCAACATTGTCTCTTCGATCAATGATGTGTTTATACCAAAACTGATAAAGCTACTAAATCTTTAAATCTATTTTATCTAAGTTCAATTAGTATCTAAATAGATTTTTTAAAATCACATTTATATTTACGTTGTCTCTGTTTATTTGTTAATTACGGTTTCCATATACAATGTGTGCCTTCATACAAAAAGTCTGAAAAGATCCATTTAGTTATCTGTGGATAAATGGACCCCAAATTTGTGAGCACTGGTCAATATGTGAGTTTGTGACCCCAAAATCAACAGATATTAATAGTCATGGACACTAGATATACTCCAATTAATAGCTGATGACTAGGAGAATCGATTGAGTTGCTTAGTAATTAGAGAGAACAACCCGTCAGTGATCGTTCGGTACCATGTTACTTGTTTCCATGGTATTCATGTTTTCTGCTTGTTTAGTGCGGTTAACGAGCCATGAGCATACCTGGCAATGTTCACATTGTCGATCCACTGACCACGGTCAAACATCTGTATGGTTTGTGGGTTTTACTTTGTGGTCTTACTGTATGTGATGAGTAATACAGACAGTTTGCTGTCTCCAACGGCTTTTCCGTAAATAGGTTCGGTGTCTAAGGTCAATGCATCATTGTACTGTGTCGTTTCTATAAATTAATGAGGTGGGGTAATGATTTTCTAAACACTTTGGTATTTACAAATTGAGAGCGTAATGCTATAGCTTAATTCTGTAGTTATTTTAACCCATTATTACTGTTCCATATTTGGGGGTAGATACCTGAGTAGGGGATTTTTTTACAGAATGTATGGCAACCCGCCATGGCCATTGTGTCTTATGCAGTAAGGTAGTTCAGAAATGGGCTAAAATAGTTTTTGAGTGGTAGATTTGCAGACTATATGGACCAAGTTGGTTGCTATCCAGCAAATCTTCTTAAGTGATTTTTTAAGATAGTCCTGAATTGTATTGTTGTTGTTTTTTTTATTTATTGTATCCAGCTGTATATAAACAAGCTCAGGCTATTCTGTCTTTTCATTGTTCTGAGAATGCAAGTTCCAGAGTAGGGTAATAATATTTGATGACACAGCTAGGACCACACATGATCTTGTCTTTCTTTTGTGGAATGACACTTCTCATGATGCTTATTGATCATACTTAAAAAGAGATTGCGCTAGTAGAATACCTAGAGTTCCATAATAGCTGGACCACCGCCTGTTGACTCCTATAAATTATAGCCCCCCCACCCCCATCTCTGTTGTGTAATTGCTGATTAATCATGATCAGGAGAACTGGAAACAGAGAAGAAGTGCTAAATCAATTACAACAAACAATGCCATTCTTCATATTTATTGTTATTGCAATTGAGGAATTAATTCCAGTATACAATGCAAAATGTTTTGGTGTAAAGAGTTCTGAAAATAATTTTCCTTGGCTTTCACGCAGCGCTTTAGGTATTAAACAGTTTAAGAAAATTGTTGCAAATTATAAATTTTAAACATTTTCAGAGAAAACGAGAAACCAGGGTACATTAATTAACTTTGTCCAATTTTAACATATGCTGCAATACAAATATTTTAACTTGATTCAGGGCTGTTCCAAATTACATTTTTTTGGATGCATTTTTGGATGGGGTGGGTTCACTACTCAAAATTAGGAAAGATGTTTTAAGGAATTAAGAAATCCTGTGCTCTGCAGAATAATTTTATATCAAATACTATTCAGGTTCTCTAAGGCACTACCTAGGTGAGCCCCCTAGTCTGATTGCAGGGTGGCCATTACCGCCGAACCCAGCCACAAGGGGCGATTTGTGTTTTTGTAGATACTCAGGTCTGCCGACGAACACATGGCAGAAGGCAAGGAGCAATGTTGGTTAAACTATAATAATAGAAAAATGAATTTATTGGAATAGACCCATGTATTGTTCCACCATGTTTCTGGCACCTAAAAAAGAGCTGCCTATATATTATCGTTTTAATATTCCATAAAAAATATTAAGAAACTTCCCATGGGTAATGCCCCACCAAACTCCCACTTTTTATGGGAATTATTGGTAGTTTGGTCAGAAAGTGGAACCAAGGCAAGGCATGAGAAGGGTGAGAGATGGTAGGAAGTGAGTAGGACCGCACTCCTCCCACACCTGTAAATCAAAATAACCAATCCGATAGCTGATATAGCAAATTAGTTGCTATAGAAATATGTTAATATGTCAGCAACATGTAGTTAACGGTCATTTCATATTTACACGCATGGATCAGAGATGGTTCTGTCTGCAGTGATGAGATTTTACAGACTAAAACAGTTGTATGTAGTTGGAAATCTCTGGCTAGTGTGATCCTAACCCTGTTCTGTGTATAATATAGAAGGCAAATGCAAACAGTGGCGCTTGTTTAACAGTGGAATAAGAACATTACATACCTTATCTACATTTATCTGCCAAGTAACACTTTTTAGCATACTGAATCTATGATAAATATAGACATATATATTTTTTTATCTGTTCATTTTAGATGACAATCAATTTAACTCTGACATTATGTAATGAAACCATTAAGTAACAATTTGATAAGGTAATTTGCTGCCTCGCTCTCCATCTATGCTGTCTATGGGTACAAATATCGTATAACCGTGCCTGAGAGCTATTTGTGTTTGAGTCTGGTGCTTCACGGAGTCTCTGGGGTAGTCTGTTCATTCTCTGGGCATGAAAGAGATGTCTGGCCATGTCCACCCCCATCCACGTTCAGCCTACTTACTCCTTCTCCCTACCCCTACCAAGGCTAACTGGGGCTCATCCTCCCCCTACTTTCTGCTAGCCCACCTCTGCATGGGGCTATCTCTGCCTCTTGAAGGAATCAATTCCCCCAGAAGAGGGGAGCTCCAGGTAGCCTATGATAGAGGTTCCAAGGTATGCTCATAACCATACATAAGAACTTCCCAGGATAGGCTACCCAGAGCTATCCCTCTTCTAGGAGAGTGACCATGTGTGATGCGGGGCTGGCCGCGCATAGAGATAGGGCAGTGAGGGGTGGCCAACACATTTCCCAGTCTGAAGAAAGGGGAAAGTGGCTGCCAGACCTGAGGAGTCAGCGCTTTACACAGGTCAATCCCACGGAGTTCCTAGGTATGCTCATAACTCTCTGTCATCTGTGATCTCTGTGTGTCTTCTTTTACCTTCCCTTCCACTGCATTTCATCTCCTATTTACCACTAAGCCCTTCAGAACTTGTTTGCAGTTTACAATTAATTATCATTTTCTTTCAGGCAACAAGAGAAACATTAACCAATCACTGTACCAACCTTGGTGACTCACTGGGTAAAGAAAACGATATTGCTTTAATAATCGATGGACAGACCTTGAAATTCGCTCTCTCGTCTGAGGTTCGCAAGAGCTTTCTGGACCTGGCCCTGTCCTGCAAGTCTGTCATCTGTTGTCGGTAAGAAAAATACAAATATCCTTTTCATTCCTCTTACTATCGCTGCAGTGCAAGCGTTGGCAGACATCAGGAAACTAATTCCATGTTGAACTATGTTGGGCCTTAAGGGTGTTTGCTTGTGATCTATAGGTACACAGATAACAATAACCCATAGCATTATTAGGACCAGTAGTGGCAAATGTCTTTATCACAATCTGGACCTTAGAGATCTTATTGTTTCTATGGAGGTTCTGTAGATGCTAATGGTACCAATATTTAACCCCTTAAGGACAATGGGCGACACACACTAACACTATACATTAACATACACAAACACACTCACTGAGGTTAATATATATCGCAGTTACTGGGAAGGATTAGACATTTTTCCCTTTATACCATTTTATTTTATTTTATGGTAAATATGTTGCTATAGCTGGGGTTAAAGCATCAAGATCATTTTTTCTACAAAATGTATAGCACAGATATTTGTGACATCTATATCAATAAGGGCATTTTTTCACTTTTTCATTAGGAACAAACATAACTAAAGGTAACCCACATGGAGATATGCAATGATACCAGGTGCTGATATGTTTTATATTTCCTGCAGTGCCTCCATTTAAAATGTTGTAGAAAAGTTCAATTTCTTGAAAGTTACAGTGCCGTTTTTGTACTATTCTATATATCAGACAAGGTGTAAGTCCAGCCAACAGGCCTATCCATAGATGATACTGACGTGATGCTGCACTCATCTTATAATATAAATGTGAAATCCGAGACAACATTTTGATTGAAGTTTTATGGCGTTTCAATTTTATTACCTGTCACATATGTGTCTCTGGAGGACAGATAGGGAAAATAACTCCTCAATGGTCTGGATTTTGTTCACTTAAGTTTTGCCAGATTACTCCAATCAAACATACCAGACGCCGTTTACTTATTTTTAGTAATTTTGCTGAGCATGTCAAAATGCAATTACTGTCTATAATGGCAGCACTGTGGTCATCACTTGGGGTCACATAAGTCAATTTTAGGGCACAATCTAGACATACCGTATTTGCTCGATTATAAGACACGTTTTTTATATTCAAGGTCGTCTTATAATCGGACCTCAAATAGAGATCTGACTACAAGACTGAGATCCACATCTCACACAGTGCTGCAGGGGACCTGGATCCTCCCCTCTGGCAACCAGTGGACGTCTAAGTGATCTGCGCAGACAACCTCTGCCGCTGCTGGCACTTCCTCTGGGGCTCCTATAATGTGTGACATGGCCTTCCGGTGCTCCACCATAAAAGCTCTGGCAGAAGTACCAGCCAGGAAGCAGCAGAGGTTGTCTATGCGCATAGTGCAGAAGTTCACCGGCTGCCAGAGAGGAGGATCCCCTGCAGAGCTGCAGTAGACCTGGATACTCCTCTCTGGCAGCCGGTGAACATCCGCGCTAAGTGCGCAGACAACCTATGGTTAATTTTGTTATATTGCCTGCTGTTACAAATGTTTTAAATAATGTATTCATAATTCCTATTTCATTTATATATGATTAAGAGATGTTTTTGGAGCTGCGTTAAATAGCAACACCATTATCAAAAGGAAATAGGAGAACTCAGAAACTCACACATATCTAATATTATAATATTATATGGTACTAATACCAATCATAAAGACAACCCAACACTTTCAAAAATAGATGTTTTAGTAAATTAAATTGATATTTAATTGAGTGTTTGTACCATTGTCTGTACAATTGAAGGTGCAAAGAATAGCCACTTTCACACTTATCGTTGCTGATGTGAGTAATTTTATTATTATTATTATCTTTTATTTATATAGTGCCAACAGTTTACACAGCGCTTAATACAATACATAAATTCAAGGGATATGACAAGACAAGAGTTGACAGACTAAGACAAACTGATACATTAGGTAGAGAGGCTCGGCTTGCAAGCTTACAATCTTGAAGGAATGGGGTGACAAACATAAGGCACAGAGAAAAGGTGAGAGGTAGTGTGGCGGTTCTATCAGTGACAAGGAAGTTCTGGCAGCTAAGATGGTGCGGCTTCTCTGAAGAAGTGGGTTTTTAGATGTTTCTTGAATGTCGGGAGGGAGGGTGAATTCTGAAGGTTCCTTGGGAGTAGATTTCAGAGATATGGGGCAGCTCGAGTGAAATCTTGTAGACGGAAAAAGGAAGAGGGGATGAGTGAGGAGGAGAGCCTTAGCCCATGGGAAGAATGTAGGGATCGAGTAGGAGAGTATTTGCTTATGAGGTCAGAAATGTATGGAGGAGCAGTGTTATGGATGGCCTTATATGTCAGTACCAGGATTTTACATTTAATTCTAAAGGTAATTGGGAGCCAGTGGAGGGTTTCACAGATTTTTAAAAAAAATTTCAGTATTTTATCCTGCTCTAAGCTTAAACATTTGTTGCTTGCTACTGTCCCGTAGATTGCTAATTAATCACTATTTAGTAAAACCATTGCTGCTGTCATTGCAGTGCCAGTAAGTTTTTTTTATACATTGAAACATTCCGTTATTTCTTTGACTGTTTTATTACGCTTCTTGCTTATATAATAATGAATCACAGGTCCCTTTACTCTGCAGTTGTTGACAATATTGTTCCAAGGTCATGTATCAATTAGTGGAATGAAAATATATGAAACCATAAATTCACCTTTATCAGGTTCTTTGGATTTCGGCTACATTTCAAGAAAAATGCATTAAGTCTGAAATCAGATGAGGTATAATATTATTTTAATACAAGATCTTGAGTGACAAAAAATAACAGTTTAACTATTCCTTTTGCAGTTATGCAATACATACACACTCTCCCTCTCCACGTATTTTTTGTTCCCTCAAAATATATTGATAGTCATGCCAGATGTCCCTCAAGTTTTAAAGAATACATTAAAGCTAAGTTTAATAACCTTTTTGCTCAGTCATTGGGGCTATTATCCCACCATAACAAGAGAACGAACTCTAATGTGATACCCGAATGAATCTCTCCTGATACTGAGTAAACGACTTACCCAGCATCCTTCCTCCTCTCATTATTCTACCTCAATATTTTTGTATTAACTTATTCTTTTCTATGTGTTGTTTTTTTTTTTTTTTACTGTTTTGTCAGAATGACTTTCTTAGATGTCTGTTCTCACAATTCCTTCATTCTCTCAATGACTTTATGTTAGGAGTCAACACTACACTGCGTTGAAGGATTATTCTCCCTGAGTGAACTCATAATGATCAGTGAGAAGTTCACAGAGAAGCCGTCAGAGACTGTAATATCCAAATCATTTCCAGACGCAACAGACTTCAAACAGGGAAAAATACAGAGCCTAAAACTAGCAGCCATCTCTACAGTTAAAACTAAACATAAAAACGTTACAAAGGAGCTATACAAACAAGCTGACAAATTGACAAACTACAACGAGACCTCAATGTATACCTAGCATACAAGACCAAAGGAAAGACCACAGTGGACAAGTTAAGCATTATGTTAAAAATAACAAAATGTTAGCCCTATTTAGTTAGACGCGTAAAGCTTGTATTGTTGTATGGCTCGTTTTTGCTCTCGTCTTACTTGCACTTGCTCAATAACATAAGAGGTTACCAGCGTAGCACCTAGGCAGCTGTCAAGGTCACCTTTATTGTGAGGAGGGCCCTACGTCAATTGGTATCTTGTGCCCTACTGGTCTTGTTAACAAGCCAGACTTCATACTAGAATAGATCGGGCAAAGTTAGCAATGCCTAGTTGTGACCCGGTGATCAATTTTGTGTACAGTGTAAATTTTGGATGCTCAATGTTGCCATTACCACACCTCAAAAAACACAAGTGACAATTTATTTAAAACTCAACTAGATCAGTTTATTATATGTAGCAAAAAATCATTAGCTCTGGAAAAGCTTAGATTGTCACAGAGAGAAGACGCAACAAAGGGCATACAGCACTATTGTTATAAGGACATATCTTACCCTTTTCTTTTACATTTAACACATATTTAGTATTAGTTTTGGAACATTTTCATATGGTCAACATTCAATAATAGATTTTCTGCCCTCATATAGGTAATTTAGGCAGAATTTTGATTGGAGAAACGGCAATGGCTTTCCTGCCATGGAAAATAATTTTCATTTACTTAAGTATTTTTATAACTAGATTTATATATATACAAATAAAACATCAAGATCGACTTGCAAGTCCTTTCATATAAGGTCAAGAAAACTAGTTGAGTTTACATTTGTTCCGTTGCAATTACACTAATCACTGTTTATATTTGTACTCCTTCCTGCCTCTTCTTTAGAACTTCATCGACCCATGTACCTTCCTTTGTTGTTTCTTTTCCAACCCTCTTCTCCAACCCCAGTTGGCCCCATGAGTCTATGTCTGTTCCAACGCTCCTTGCGTCATCCCATGTTCTAACTCTGTGATCCCCTCCTTTATAGTCACAGATGGCTTCAAACTGTGATGTCAGATACAGAGAGACAATGACCTTTTATGCTACCCGTGTGGATGTAATGTACATTTTGTTTGTGATAAATTACACAAGTTTAAATAATAGAATTAAAGAAGCTTATATTTTTTGTTGATGTTATGCAATAGTTTACTCTTATATGTTATCTCGTCAGTCATTATTTGAATTATAGTCGACCACTTCTGCTTCTGTGTCTCGCAGCTCTGCTTCCGTGCCTCGCTTCTTGTTCTGCATCATCTCCTCTCTTCTATCTTCTTTTTTCTCTCCCCTTTCTTCTCTCTTTCATCCGCATCTCTGGGGATATGACCTCCTGGCGAACTTCCACCAAAATGACGGAGCTTCCGGAGACATCTTCTCCCCCGATGAGGACGTCACCAGAAGTTCAGCAATTTTGGTGGAAGTTCACACAAGGTTTTCATAGTGCAAAATTGTGGAGCTTCAGGTGACATTCTCTCCCGAAGCTCCGCCATTTTGAAGGAAGTTTAGACAGGGTTATCTTAGGGCAAAATATTGGAGTTTCTGGTGACGTCCCCTACCCCGACCCTTCAATCAGGTTGGGGATTTCACTGGAAGCTCTGCCATTTTGACAGTTTTCCCTGGGAGGTTATATCTGCAAAGATGCAGACGAAGAGAGAAAAGAGAAGAACAAGACGATGCGAGACACTGAAGCAAAGCTGCGAGAGATGGTAGCGGAAGTGGTGTGCAGAGAAAGTAGGGAGACATTGAGAGACTGTGAGTGGAAGAAGAGCCCCCGAGCTTCGGACCTCTGGCCTCGTTTTCAGCGATTCGTACGAATTGACAAAATCGCAAAATCGGCAACTTTCGTTAAATTTGCAAAATCGTACGAAGCTGAACGCACAGGTCTAGTAGTTACTTGTTTGATCACTTTCTTTCAACTGAATTGTGTGGTTAAAATATGGATTTCTTATTATGAACTTTAAAGCTTCTGTTCATAAATCTTGTTTTCTGTAGTTGCTTGCATGTTGTGTATACGAACATATGCTTACTTTGGTCAGTTGCCTGTACCATGAGAGAGACAGATTTTTAGTGAATGCACTTAAATCCATATTTCACTAGATGGTAAAGAACCAGCCGGAGCAGATCGAAACAGGTACATTTTAGTGATCAAAGACGTATGACCAGTGACGTTAAATAAATATTTTTCTGAACTGTATCCTTTTCCCCTTAATAATTTAAGGCAGACATAGAATTAGCAATTAAATAAGGATAGCCAAAATCGTAAAAAACTCATTTTTTTAATTGTTATGGCTTGCCATTATTAATTGTCCAACAAGTAAAATCTGGAAAACCTCCACATATTGGAATACTTACTCACTGACAATCTAACGGGGAAAAGAAAGCTTCTGTTAATTAACATTTTAGTGGTTTGTAGAAGCAAAGCTTATGATCTCACATTTTTCCATGACTGATTACTTAAACAGACCTTCAGAAACCCAGTGCTGGTCATTGGTTAGTAACCCTTGGACTGGAGCGTTACCTTTGTAGATTGCGAGAGCCATTATTATTAATAGCTGGTTGAGTTTAATATAAAATAATAAATACGTTTTTTCTCTCACCAAAAAGGCCACAAAAAAAGCCTGTAGAAACATTATGAAATTATGAAGTTACACTAAATAAACCCACAGGGCTGTGTTAATAGAATACAATTAGCAATATATGTACCTGGGAACTGGGTAGGCTACCCAGAGCTCTCCCTCGCCTGGGGGAGGGGCTTTGTGAGGGGGAGGGGCTAGCCCAGATAGAATTGAATGAGCTGGGAATAGGAGGAGGAGGCAGATGGCGGAGGGGAGTGTCCTAATGCCGCTCCCCTTCCCGGAGAAATAGGAATGTGACCCAAAGTTTTGGGTCAAACGCAGTGCGTTTCCAGGTATAGCAATTTAATGTAATTAAAAATCCTAATTTATGAATAATCTAGTTGAGCTAGGTAGCCGTTTGTGAGGGAGGATGAGAAGAAGGTAGAAAATGAATTATGCTAGCTCTGAGACTCAGATCTCGGCTTCTGTGAGGTTAACATTTACAGTAAATATCTCTGTTGTGGATCAGGATTATGGAACAATACATCAGGTGGAGAGAAAGGCTTACAGCATGTGGATGAATGATGAGCATTTTGGGGGTATACGGTGTATTTTGGGGGGTAACAGTATGTTTTTCCATGTGAGAGTTGTTAAAAGGTCCATGTCATTAGTTTAAACGTAGAAATAATTATTATGATGGCAGATTACGAGATAATTGCCAATCGCGGTGGCCTAGTTCTGGTAACACGGGTTTGTTTTCTTACTGGTTCTTCAGGATAAATGTATCTACCTTCCAAGTAATCTCACAATCTCTCCTTCTTTTACGGAGTAATCAAATTTGCCGATGTATGATGTTGATGTGTCCATCTGAATTATACTGATATAGTAGCCCACAATAAGTGCCCATCATAAAGAGGTTCCTCGTTCATTGTACTTAATAGGTTGTGCCTATCTGTAGATGGGAAAACACCGTACACGGCCAGGTTAACTTTATTTTGGTTAACTCTTTAAATTCACAGTTGAATCTTCTGATAATTATTTATAAGAGTGGATTACAGTATCCTAGATTAAAGCACCACTAAAAGGACCACTTGGTTTACCTGCTTGTCTATTTTCTGGCTTCAGTAGGAATGGTCCGGTGGCACCAAAGTAGCGTTTACTAGTGTGAGATGCCTTGAGAATCGTGTATTCAGTTTTATTGATTTAAACACGTAATGATCTCAGGACTGTAGGTGGATAAATGCAGAGAGACGCTTTACCTAATGGACCAGAAGCCCACATGAACCCCATTTACTATAATATAATAGGAACTGCCCCTATTTCTTATAGTATTTTACTCATTGAAGTATTCCCTTTAATGTGCATTAGCATTATGTAAACATTCCAGTGTTCTTTTAATTGCTAGATAATAAAACATAATGTATTTATTGAGTCAAAAACCTCATACCTCACATTTTACTTTACATTCCGTAACATCGCTTTAAATAAAAGATTGTTTAAGTCAAATAAAGCCTAATATCCCCTCTAATTAAACCCAGATTTGTGTGTAATGCATACAGCAGTCCCGAGCTTCCGTTAGGAGCAGCGCATGTTATTAATTGAGGGTACTCCATTATGTTTAATTATTAGTGAGTGTTTCATGTCCCGTTCTTGCCCTTTGCACACACACTTTCTGGGAGTGATATGAGAAGGGGACAGACGTTGTTTTTTGGGAAGCAGGAAAGGGGAAACCACAGAGGAACCAAACTGCAGCTTTGGTTTGGAATGGCCCCAAGCCAGATTAGAAAATCCGCAATGTGTAAGGATCGCGGACTGAGTTTGAATGCTAAATTAATAGCAGCGGAAAAAAGAACAAGAGAGTATTAAATTATGATTTGCAAGGTATTACTGGGGAAATGCCGCGCGGCTCTCTCGCTAATGATGCCAGGTGCAGCAAAGGAAGAGGGAGCCTCCGGCTGCTGGGGACTCCGACTTCCATATGATATGTATATCATGGCTGGCTGTGTGTCATGGGAGTTTGAAGCAGTGAGGTGTAAGTGACTTGCAGCAAGGTGAAGGGCGGGTGCAGATGGGCTAAGGTGGCAAGAAGGGCCAGGCCATGGATAAAATAATAAATCCTGTTGTCTTTATCATTTGCAATTTGAATTGAAAATCCCATTCAAGGTTTGGGATACGGCGAAGGAGTTAACCCTTTGTTTTCTGGAGTGTCTGCAGAATCATAAAAAGCACGTTTTTTTAAAGAGCACATATAAGCTGCAAAAAAAAAAAGTGCTGAATCCCGAGCATTTCACATAAAGAATGTAATGAACATGGAATTTTAAAAGGGATACAGTCAGAAGACAAACACATTTGGCAGCTAGAGTTTAGACTTTAAAAGCTTTCTTCTCCCCCATGTTGGCGTCACGTTACAATTTTATAAATGCCATGTATTAGGATAATGGAAGGATCCCATGCTGTGAAACGGGGAGACCTTATCCTTTCTTTCGTTAAAGTTCTTTTCATAAATCCATAATTTGTGATGACTGTGTAATTATGCCCTTGAGTACCGAGTGGAGGAGTTGAGTGATGACCCTCAGGCATTTCTCCTAAAGATACTGAACATACAGGGATCGGCAGGGCACAGAACATCATTATTCTGTGGGGAACGTCTGTGACAGGTTCATGTGTACAGTATTTCAGTGTAATATCGTTTAAATGCATACCAGTGAAATCGGAAACCACTGAATAATACTGCACCTGGAACAGCAAATCCCAACTAGGATATGTGCATATAAAACTATATGAATCAACGAAAACTACCAACCAAAAAATACCCGTCCCCTCTCTGGCTGCAGAGCTTCTGTAATAAAACCCGGCTATAGAATATATTACAAGAGTTTCATGTGTGCAGTTAATGCTAATAAAATAATCTTCTTCTATAAATAATACGTTTAACGGATTAAAAAAAAAAACCTTTAAAATGATGGCATTTATTTTGTGATCACGTAAAATCGAGACGTATCGTCCAACCGTATGGATTTATGTCTTAAACAACATCGACTGGATTAACATTTATTCTGTTTGAGTTCAGACCTGAGTTCTCCGAGTCAAGACCCGAATCCTCCGGGTCACAGGAGCGGGGTCTTGACATGCCCCCGCTCCCCCCCCATTTTCCTTTAAATGGGGGTGTTTCCCAGATTACAAGATAATTGCCAATCGCGGTGGCCTAGTTCTGATAACACGGGTTTGTTTTCCTTACTGGTTCTTCAGGATAAGTTTAT
This sequence comes from Spea bombifrons, assembly GCF_027358695.1. Lineage (NCBI taxonomy): Eukaryota > Metazoa > Chordata > Amphibia > Anura > Pelobatidae > Spea > Spea bombifrons. The sequence continues at coordinate 125,991,261 of NC_071088.1, forward strand.
CTACCTTCCAAGTAATCTTGCAATCTCTCCTACTTTTACTGAGTAAACAAATTTGCCGATGGCCTATGTAGTATGATGTTCGTAGTATGATGTTCATATGACATCAGCGGGAACGCCCCCGACGTCAGCGGGAACGCCCGCGACGTCAGCGGGACAGCCCCCGCCGGAGCTCAGGAGTTCCCAAGTATGGTGACCACATCGGCCATGTTTTCCGGGACACATATAATTTTCACATATTGCTAACCAGCCCAGGTAAAATGCTGCCCTGCAGTATGTGGGATGTATAGACTTATGGAAGTGAACCAATTAGTCAATTATACATCCTCCATACTGCAGCATTTTATCTGGGGTGGTCAGCGATATGTGAAAATGATGTGTTTCCTGGAAAACATGGCCGATGTGGTCACTCTATCCACTGCATGCGTATGACCAGTTACTACAATCACACCTCATAGTCTTTGTAATACCCTCGCAAACATGATGTGTTTCTTGGAGATCTCAGCAGACACTCATTTGACTGCTGTCTCCACATTTTGCCAGGGTTCATAAAAAACCCTTTTTTCTGGTAAGTATGTAAAACTTTTAATGCAAAGTTATCCAAATAATGTCTGCTTTAATATTGTGACCTCATGATGGTGCGGTGATGGATCTTATTTACTGTGTTACTGCGATGATGTGATATGTCAGCAGGGTCATGCCAAACTCATGACGGTCTAGGTCCCCTGATGCTAGTGTTGATTCAAGTCTTTCTTGTAGGAAAAGTAGGTTTGATGCCAGTCTGTCCAACATCACAGCTGGATCATGCTGAAAATGCTCACAGAGAACAGGGAAGTAGTGCTGTGATCATACAGAATGTAAAAAGATGGTCTAATGCTGATACAGTTATTAATGAGAAAAGGCAACTGAGCCCTTGATTATTGTGTTAATAAGGACATTCAGTCATAAAAACAGAGATATATTCCGTCCTGTGTGTAATTTTCACTATATACACTATATTTGGTACAATGCAAAAGAAATAAAGGAAATGTTCACAAAAATAAGCTTATTTGCCTGAGATAAAGGTAACTTCATGTTATCCCATTCAGTGTCTCTGATGGATGTAGCTGTATTAGCCTAAGAGAAAATGGGGGCTTTAGTTCACATTGACACATTTTATTGGGCCAGCAAACAAAAATATGTAAAGTTACATGAAAGCTTTTGTGGGGTTAGAGATTTCTACCTCAGGTGAAAGAAGAGGCCTCTGGTGTCCCAAAAGCTTGATATATACCGGTATATATTTTTTATAGAATTCAGGGATCATCTGGTCCTGTAAATGACCAGTCCAGGTGTATCCCGGCCTTCAAAATTAAACATAGAATTAAGATGGTTTGTAGGAATTTAAGACAAACTTTAATCCCAACAAAATAAAATAAATGTAAACATATGAAACGTTAATGCATACAACGGGTGATTTATCCCTTTAAATTTTCAAAATGCCACCCATGTATTTGCCCCAGACCCGGCTCCTCTGCTATTTGCCCCGTGGGAGATGTGTCCAAGTACATCTTCTGCCACATGATATACTCGCTACCACTCAGCTCCGGCTTAGCGAGGGTTCCAGTGGGTCTAATGAGACCCCCTGTGTGCATATACAGAAACCACCCCCACTGAGTGGCTGATTGAAGATACTGTTCAGGAGGCTACCTGGGACACCGAAGTGTCCCTGCACTATGTTCATATGCACATATAATATATTAAAATCGTGCAATGTCTGTACATCTAGTGGTCACTGGGCCAGCTCTTGCATATTAGTGCTCACTCAGTAAATTTACTTAGAACATAAGTGCATCATCGAGAGATCACCTGAGAAGTGAGGGAGACGTTGCTGGAGATGTGCAAATATGTCATCATAATTGGTGAGATAACTCTATATTCTCAAAAGAATGCCAACTGACATTTCACACAAGATTAAGAACGTCTCGATACTCATGTTACTACAGACAAAAGGCCATCAACGGATACATGATGCAGAGCAATACTGTGAAAAACCAATAAGAGATCACTCATCGGCAGAGCAGGTATGAGATGTTTTATCCGAGGGATTATTGCAAGTTCTGTGCAAAGTAAATAAAGTAGAACATTTTTTTGCACTGGTGCCAAAATCGCTAAGTAGGTGTTTTGTTTACTGAGCTAATGGGTTTTAATCCGTCCCGTGCAGGGATATTTCTTTGACTTTTATTTTAAATGGCTTTATTTTGTTAAGGCAATTATTGAGTAACCTTTGTGGGACTATAACTTCCATCACCCTCAGCCAACCAGAAACGACATCTTACCTATGACAGCTGGCAAATTGGTGTGACAAACCAGAAAGCCGTCAAGCTATCACTGCCCACACCAAAACCAGCTAAATGGATGGAGAAATGGGAAAAATGAGAGGGTATGGAGCAAGTGCGAGGAGCGACCATGTGGCCTAGGCCGGCACTGGCAAACCCAGCAAATGTCTGGGGGGCCACTGTCCGACATCGCTCCATAGTTATCCTGAACTGCTGCTGGCCACACCTACGTCATTTGGCTGACATCTGTGGGCGGTCCCACTGATGTCAGGGGCAGTCCCACTGATGTCAGGGGCGGTTCTGCTTACATTGTGGGAAGTGGTGTTTCTACTGCAGTTCTCTGAGCCAAACCCAGAGAGTTCCCAGGTGTGATCATTTTACAAAGGTTGAATTTTTTCATTTCAAGTTTTAACCTCAAATAAGTTCATGATGCAATATTTCCTCGAAATTAATTTTTAGTTTGCTACTAATAATAGTGTGCGCCCTGAAATACACTGCTCAAAATAATAAAGGGAACACTTAAACAACACAATGTAACTCAAAGTCAATCACACTTCTGTGAAATCACACTGTCCACTCAGGAAGCAACACTGATGGACAATCAATTTCACATGGTGTTGTGCAAATGGAACAGACAACAGGTGGAAATTATAGGCAATAAGCAAGATACCCCCAATAAAGCAGTGTTTCTGCAGGTGGTGACCACAGCCCACTTCTCAGTTCCTATGCTTCCTGGCTGATGTTTTGGTCACTTTTGAATGCTGGCGGTGCTTTCACTCTACTGGTAGCATGAGACGGAGTCTACAACCCACACAGGTGGCTCAGGTAGTGCAGCTCATGCAGGATGGCACATCAATGCGAGCTGTGGCAAGGTGGTTTGCTGTGTCTGTCAGCGTAGTGTCCAGAGCATGGAGGCGCTACCAGGAGACAGGCCAGTACATCAGATGACGTGGAGGAGGCCGTAGGAGGGCAACAACCCAGCAGCAGGACCGATACATCCACCTTTGTGCAAGGAGGAGCAGGAGGAGCACTGCCAGAGCCCTGCAAAATGACCTCCTGCAGGCCACATATGTGCATGTGTCCACTCAAACGGTCAGAAACAGACTCCATGAGGGTGGTATGAGGGCCCGACGTCCACAGGTTGGGGTTGTGCAGGACTTTGGCTTTTGCCAGAGAACACCAGGATTGGCATATTTGCCACTGGCGCCCTGTGCTCTTCACAGATGAAAGCAGTTTCACGCTGAGCACATGTGACAGACGTGACAGAGTCTGGAGATGCCATGGAGAACGTTCTGCTGCCTGCAACATCCTCCAGCATGACCGGTTTGGCGGTGGGTCAGTAATGGTGTGGGGTGGCATTTCTTTGGGGGGCCGCACAGCCCTCCATGTGCTTGCCAGAGGTAGCCTGACTGCCATTAGGTACCGAGATGAGATCCTCAGACCCCTTGTGAGACCATATGCTGGTGCGGTTGGCCCTGGGTTCCTCCTAATGCAAGACAATGCTAGACCTCATGTGGCTGGAGTGTGTCAGCAGTTCCTGCAAGAGGAAGGCATTGATGCTATGGACTGGCCCGCCCGTTCCCCAGACCTGAATCCGATTGAGCACATATGGGACATCATGTCTCGCTCCATCCACCAACGCCACGTTGCACCACAGACAGGAGTTGGCGGATGCTTTAGTCCAGGTCTGGGAGGACATCCCTCAGGAGTCCACCCGCAACCTCATCAGGAGCATGCCCAGGCATTGTAGGGAGGTCATACGGGCACGTGGAGGCCACACACACTACTGAGCCTTATTGTGACTTGTTTTAAGGACATTACATCAAATTTGGATCAGCCTGTAGTGTGGTTTTCCATTTTGATTTTGAGTGTGACTCCATATCCAGACCTCCATGGGTTGATAAATTTGATTTCCATTGAGAATTTTTGTGTGATTTTGTTGTCAGCACATTCAACTATGTAAAGACGAAAGTATGTCATACGATTAGTTCATTCATTCAGATCTAGGATGTGTAATCTTAGTGTTCCCTTTATTATTTTGAGCAGTGTACATATAACAAAAAACCTCTCCTATCCTTTTACAAAACTGAACCTTAGTTAATTTGTTAAAATCATTTTTTTATTGAGCAGTGGAACCAAAAATATGGATTTTTTTTTTCTTTTTAACCATTACTATTTTTTTTTTTTGAGTATAGAAACAGATGTAGGTAACCTCAGAAGCTGGAGATTCCCCAAAGTCGTCTCATATTCAGATAATTTCAAAGGTCTCTTGGCTATAGCATGAAATTCTTAAAATGTAAATAATGGGATTTATTAAAATGATCCTGATATTTTTTTTCTTTGGAGAAGGGCTGCGACGATCCGTAAAGGGAATATGATCCATTATACAGCCAGAAGGAAGAATTTAATGAAAGGTACCTGCTGTCATATGATAAAGAGAATTACCCCGTCCCTTAAATCGCAATTAATTGCTGTAATAGAAGACTGCGGAGGACAGAGAGAGAGAACTGAGGAAACCATATAAATTCCAATGAGGCTTCAGGCGAAGAGTCTTATTAACGCGTCTCGGTTATAAATACACGGCAGTTGTGCTACGTTTAGGCCTCTGATGGATGGTAAAACTGAACACCAACTATGTTCTGCTCTGTGTGCTCCGGGACACACGTATACTGGATAATGTATAGTAACTCATAAAATGATGAAAAAGAATATTAAAAAAGAGTATGTAGAAAAAGATAAGCCTACGTCGAATTCTCTCTACTGAGTGGGTGGCATTCCCTGTGAAGAGCAACTAGCCATAGTCTGTTAAAAGAGATTTTTGTGTAACAATAGAGGATGAGATTTACCTTCTTAAGTATAACAGAGACACAATATTTGTAGTATATCGGCTGTATCTATAGTGATGATTTAATAATTCAGAATTAATTAATTACACTGGGGGGTGGTAAATTTCACCTAGGGTGACACATGCCCCAGGCCCTGTCCTGATACTTCGTTTACCTTTGATAAATCTGCTATTTGTGTCGTTGCCATATTTTCTCATTTCCTCATAGTTGCCACATTAGGAACTTTTTAGAAATGGATACCGTGGTTGCAGGAAAAAACACTCCTGTTTGTCTTTTTTTAAAGCTTCTATAATCCCGGCATTCTTCTCATATACCGGTAATATTTAATACAGTAAATATGAAAGAGCTCTACGGTGCCTAATGTTCTCCGGATAAAGCGAGAGGAGACTTAGTCATGTAATTGTGTTGTTTGTTTTTAGACTTGGATGTTTGACAAGCTGTGTCTCAGACGCTGGCCGGTTGCCATTAACGGTAAAGGTTAATGTATAGACTAATGGCTAAAGAGCTTAGGGTGCGGTGCAGTTTGGATAAAGATTGTATGAGGTGAACGGGAGGATTAGTATGGATGGTAACTACCATGTGGCATTATGCAAATATGAAATAATGATGTGAAAGTGCTGTCTGGAAGCCGAGTTATTGGTAAATTGGGGTGTTCTACCTGTTCTTGCTTTAAAGCATATTTTAGTTAATACTGTTCCTGGAGACACTAAACATAACCAGTGATGCATGGCCACATTCATAAGTGGGCAAAGTGGGCACATGCCCAAGGCCCACCAGCAACAGTGGGTCCACCAGGGCTGCTATCAGAGCGGTAGGAGCGAGCAGGGAGGCTGGGATCCCCTGTTTTGCAGCACAGCCCCACCAACCCACACCTTCTGTCCGGACATACCACTAGGCCAGCGTTATGTACCACGCTTTCCCAGGCCAAACGCACTGTGTCCGAGCTCCGGAATATGACGTCATTCCCCAGTGCTAAGACAAAGCACGCAAGGACTGTATTTTACTGGGTGAGTTATTATTATTATTATATTATTATAATTATTATGATGATACTGTGTGTGTAGGTATGTTAATGTATGTGTAAGTATGTCAGTGAAGGTTATTGTGTGTGTTAGGTGACCCCTGTTTTATTAAAACAGTAGTATTTGGGTACAGTAGGGTATCAGTGGTGGGCCCACCATTATATTTTTGCCCAAAGCCCATCAGAGCCTTGAATTGGCCCTGAAGGGCAACAGGAAAAAGGGGTAGTTTCTCACTGGGCACACAAGCTTGGACTCTAGGCACCATTTTAACCAGTACTTGGTCTATTCCTGGCAGTAGGAAGGATTGCCAGGGTTTAGCATTAGACAAGTCACATCTAGCTAGACCCTGCAGTTAACCCTTCTGTCTCCCACAATATATAAAAAATATAGACTTTTTAATTTTGAGAGTAAATAATTGTTTATTTCTTATATCCCCTCAGCATTCTTTGCTGCACCTATACATAGATTGTATATTTATGACTTCCCGGCTGAGATGGCGGGAATACAGCTCACAATGTGCATCCAAGCTTTAAATGAATGTAATGTAAAGAGTAGCAAACTGATTGAAAGGATTTCAGTGTCTTCATAGTGTGTCAGGTAAAGTTCACATAGAAACTGATTTAAAAAGCAGAAGACAGCCCCAATTATTGGTTGGCTTTTGTCCTTTGCATATGTTTTGTGGCCTGGAGTTTGTATGTAAATTCAATCCCCCCATTATAGACCAGGATCCAAAGGGTTTGTCAAGAAGTTGGAGCATAGTCAATCCTCTGAAGAACTATTCTTGTTTGATCTTTAACCAGCCAGCGTTTGAGTTAAAATCTGTTTAAATTCTGTGGTTGGAGGTTGCGTAGCTTCCTGCATACTAGTTGTGTTACATATTGCAGTGCGGTTGAAAATGGATTGAAATGCAGGTCTGACATAATTCAGAAGAACTGCTCTTGGCAAGAACATAAGTAATAGTTTCCTCCACATTTTGTTATAGTAACCAGATCTGATCCAAGTTGGTCAAGTTATTCTTCGTAACTTATAGCTCTAATTGACCAATAGGACCCCATCAAAAGATGGACTGAGGGAAACCCCTTCAAGTGTCACACAGACGCCATTTATCACTCCCATCACTCCTGTGTGCCAATGGCACATTGTATTTGCTAATCCAAGTTTTAGTTAAACAGGCTAATTGATCGTTAGAAAACCCTTTTGCAATTATGTTACAGCTAGAAATGTCCTTATTTTCCAGGAAAGGGGACCCCACACTTTGGAACTGTAGTATATATTAAGAAAAATAATTTAACTTACGTCTTGAGCTCTTCGATTTATAAATGGTATCATGAGTGAGAGATGGGCTCCTCAATGTATGTTCGCTGTTTTACATATGGGTGTCAAATATTTAGATTCAATTGAATGTAGATTTTTAGATAAGAAAACATCCCATGGATGTAATTGTGAATTCACTCAGTAGATGATGTTTTCTATGGATTACAGTATAGCTTTCTTGGGCAGCAGTATAAAATCCACTGGTACTGTTTTGGGGGATTTGAACGAAGTCCTTTCTAACCATCGTTAACACCACTTAAGGTTTAGACTGCTGGTTGAAGAGAGCTCGGGGGTCTCAGGAACCCGCTGCTTCTTAAGTTTTTTTCATTTTGATGAAATATGGGAAGGTTGAGCTCGATTTGAGCTGGTTTGTTGGTTGACCCCTTTACCATAGGATGTCTTCCTTCTTCCTAGTAGGTTATTTACACTTTCAATTGATGTGACATCATACTTCAGTATGGAGCGAGAGCAACCCAAAAGAAAGCAGGCAATAGCTTCTAGAGGCACAGAGCGCATCAGGGATAATGGTGCTGCCATTTTCCTAAAACTGGCGTGAGTGCAGGGTGAGGAACCGTACAACCGGTGAGGCAGCATAAGGGCCACCAGCATACGTTGCGCAATTTTATTTTATGCTTTATGCTTTATTGTGCTTGTTTTTTGTCTGGTTTTAAATATAGCTTAACTTTCTTCATATTAACGTTCAGTAAGTAATTTCCGGCAACAGTGAGGATCCCGCGGTCTTCTTGCTGCAGCTTTCAGAGCCATGTCTTTCATTTTGAGAAAGAAACCTAACAACAGATGGGACCATGTAATTTTAGCGTCTAGTCCACAACAATGAGAACAGACAAAACAAAAGAGAACAGAGTATTTTGTCCCCCATAAAATGCAGCTTTCATGTGCGTTTTGTTTCCAATAAACTTTTTTCTCAGAGGAACCCACAGACCTATCAAACATTTTATACAAACTCCCAGGGGGAACCCAAACAGATTTTAGAAACAAATAATTCACAGAGTTTATAGCGCCCACCTGATCAGTTACTCCATCACCGACTGTGTCTAGAAGCCTCTGCTCAGATCGACCACTGCGTTTTTAATAATTACAAGTCCCCCATAGCAGCCATGTGGGAAAAAGGTACGTTTGTGTGCTATAAGCTACAAAACACACATATAATTCTGGAATGTGGGATATTTTATTGAAATTTTAATATCGGAATATCTGAGATTTTAACATTAATGCACTTACAATTCTTTTGAATAGGAAATTAAGCAGGGTCATTAGGGAAAGCCTGTTTTTTTTAAGAATTGCATTTGATATAAATCAAAATCAAATCAGCTGGAGAGCCGCAGGTTGGACACCCTTCACCTAGTACCTTTCATTTTAAAAAATCTGCCGTAATGGTGTTTAGCAGTAAAGCTGGGTGAGAAGTTCCACCTGTGTGCAATAAATGGTAATTTGGGGTAGCTCTCTGCAAGACTAAGCCAGAAAATACAGTAAAGATACAAGAGAGGCAACATATACCCACCTTATATCAACATCATAAAATGAGAGGGATCCAGTGGGTCACACTTTTCTGCAAAGAGTTACATTGAATTATTTACCTAATTCACTGACACCTAAATTAGAAACTTCATAGAAATGATCCCTGTGAGGGTATTTTTATTTTGCCAAAACTGGACTTGCTAAATGAGGATTTAATTGAAAATACCTTGTTGCAATTACAAATATATATATACAGAATTACACGTTCTATAAACAGAAGGACATATGTTAAACATATAGCAAATGTAAATGCAATAAAAAGGGATTACATGAAAGAACCTTTCCTTTACCGGAACATTACCCCTTTTTTCCATATAGACCTGTGTAAACAGAATGTAAATAAATGTACGTGGCAATTCGCAATCATTGTTCCTAACTTTGTTCGCATTATTTTTAACATTGGATGGGATGCTGAAATAATTATCAGGTTCGTTTTTAAAGCAAAGGAAAGAAGACGATGATGGTATTGTGAAAATGAAACATAATTTTACACCTACTCTTATGAAAAATACATTTTTATAACTAAATGTTAGACTCATAATTCCCAGTACTGTTGAATGCTCAAACCTTCCCCAGAAATAATTATTTTAGTTAATTTGCTTTGTTCAAGTTTTTTTTTCCGGGGAACTGTCATGTAACATAACAGCAGGCACTGGTAGAAGGGTCGTCATATCACCCCTATTTTCCTGGGTTTGTTTATTTTTTACATGTTGCTGACAACCACCTATCAAGTGCTTCTGTGCATTTTGAGGATGTATAAAGGTGATTATTTTTAGAAATGTATTTCCTTCTGTGAGCTTATATTGTACATGACTGCCAGATGGATGCAGGAGGGAGGAGGGGCTGCCAAATAGTGTTTTGTGCAAAGAACACTGCCTGATGAGTGCTGCATTAGAGATAGAGAAGAAGGAATGAAGGGTTCAGCGTGAGAAAAAAAGAGATCTATTTGCTGTAATGATGATGATGTGGCCCTGAACCTGAAGGTGTGTGTGCTGTCAGGAATTAGGCACGGTAACGGGTCGGGTCTGTCTAGGGTTCAGAGGAGTTTGTTGCTGCCATTTCTGGACTCGTTCAGACTGTGTTCTCTCTTCTGCAAACAGCGCGGCTGCTTCCCTGTTATTGGTACAGATCAAAAACATGTGTAGCTGTATTGAAAACATGAAGAGATATTAGATGGGAAACATCCAGTATAATAACAATAAATCACATTCACTTTGTAACAGTTCCACATTATCTGATCAGTTACATATGTTTGAAAAGAACAACTTATAAGACTTGTAAAATGCCATAGTATCTTAAAAAACTATTCTCCCACACGCCCTCTTTCATGTACACTGCATTTTAAAGTCCTTGTATTAGTCCATTTTGGGGTAATTTCAGGTGAAACAGCTAACAGAAAAACCCCACTATGAAATGCTTCTCGATTCTGAAACAAGGGGATCTATTCACTAAAGAGGGAGTTTACAATTTAAACACATTGATATAACTATACATTATGAAGGCAATCCCTACTGACCCTCTTGTACAAGAGGAACTGAGCTGGCCCTGTGTAATGTATAGTTTAATCAAAGGGAACATTTTTAAGACATCTCTCACATTACCTGTGCACAAGGTGAAGTTCACAGGGGTTGGCCCTTAATAATGCATAACGAAATCAGGGAGTTTTCCTTCCCTAATCTCCTGCAAACATCCGCTTTATTAAATAGCCATTCGGGAGAGCTACTCTTATACTGAATACAGGACCTCAAATGAAGAACCTCAAGGAGGTATTAATGAGGTGAGCAGATTCTCCATCAGGTCATGGGTGCAATTTCATTTTTACTTCTCGGGCACCCCAATATTAACAGGCAAAATAATAATAAATAATCCATAAAATAAATAAATGGATGTAGACGAGACAGTTCAGCCTGCACCATTGGCTCTAAAAAAAAAAAAAAAAAGTTCTCAGTCTGCCCTGGGAGGAATCCAGACCTGCTTTTTTGGTTTAAAAATAGTTAAATACCTCTGTTAAAAAATGGCACCCAGGAAAATGAAATATATATAATTTTCTTATTGTTTTTGCATGAAGCTAAGAAAAGACTTCGATATTGCTATATACAAGGTATATATAGGGGCTATACACGGTAGCCCCTATAGAACGCTTTAGACGTTCAGAAATCTCCAAAGTAACCCTCTTTCGATGCAGAGGAAACTATAAAGGAAATAAGATTGGCAGGTTTCCTGATGTAAGCTTCCAAAATAAATGGTTAACGTTTCCCTAACGACAATAGCAGCATCTGGATTAAAAAAAAAAATGCCGTTTCCAGAAACTGTCTAAAGTTTCTTTCCCGCGAGTGAGATTTCTCTAGAGCTGCAATTAAAATAAGATGTTATTTATACAATATTAGGTGGTTTGTTTTATGCAACGGGCTTGATTTTTGTTAGGACAATTAAAACACATCCGTTGCAGGTTTCCACCGTATCCACAACAGCTGCTTAGCAATCATTCCGCCTTCGCATTTTAAAAGATTTCTAATATAAGATCTCACGTTACATTTTGTCAGATGACATTAAGATGCCTGAAAATATGTGCTTTTGGATCAAATCGCTTTCTCGCGTAACAATTCTCATCTGTGCTCTTTTGGGCATTTCTTTTAAAACGGGTATTTCCACGTAGTCAGCAAATTTTGAATAGAGTTGCTAATTTTATTTGTTTGTTTGATCAGGGAAAGTATATTCTTACAGAAATTTAAATGGAAAACACAAGATATCCAAATGAGACTAATAAAAATTATTTCATTTCATTTTGTTTTTGCTTGGTCGATAAAATATATTTTCAATCAGCTTGCGCCAAAAAAGGTGTTGAAAAAAATGCATTTACTAAAAATGAAAAACCTTAAAATGCTAAAATATTAGCCATTCCTTGCCCACTTCCTGCCCCCCGTCCAATGGGAGTTAGCTCCACCCCTATACACAGCTAGTGCCACCCTTGATCTCAGCCACACACTCCAGGAAAAGGCCAGATGTATGGCCATGACCCTACCAGATAGGGACAGTTGGCAGCTATGTGTATCCGACATGTAGTATATGGACAGTTTATAAAGTTCTGTCGACTCTTGGTGACGGCTCATGACCCAGAACTTTTATTTGTCTAGTAAAATACGTATGGAGAAGCATCGTTTGATGTAATGCATTCCATATGTCCTGTAAAGCCCCACGCAACCTCAAACTATTAGGCTGTAGGACAAGAAGGTATGGAAGAAAATTATTCACAAGTGCAAGAGAAAGCCATGGAATCCATGATATTAACAAAGGAGACCCAATGTCCATTGTAAATAGGGACTGGAACTTTAACTCATAACACGCTGATGTTTTTATGGTTTTATACCAAATAATACAGATCTTTAAACAACGGAACAGCAATTTATTTTTAATATTTCTTGTGGCCACAATATTTAATACAATGAGCTCAATGATATTCTGTTTTCCTGACGTAAAGACTCATCAATGAATCAGTCCTTGGTCTTGTCTTAGATTCAGGACAGCTTTATGCCTATCCCACGCATGTTTAAATCCCTCACTGTATTAACTTCTACCCCTTCTGCTCAAAGGCTGTTCTATTTAATATATGCAACTTATTTATTCCTTAGGAAAAAAAAAACCCAATTAGTACCTGAAACGAAATGTGTTTTAGGCACCCCGGGCATTACTAATGCTTTAAACAGTGTATTAAATAATTATCTCTAAAGCATGTGAAATAAATGACACTACTCTTTGAGCCTGAGCCAGGAACCCCGAGTATCTGGTAAATAGCTTCTTAGTGAATTTCTGGAAGGATTTGCAGCTATCAATTTTGTTGAAGAATTAAGTTAACATATGACAGTCTCTCTGGATACTGTGATATCATTGGCACTGGACCAGGTAATTCCTCTTGGTTATCCATACGGAATGTGTCCCAGCTTCACTATCGTGATGTTCTGAGAAGACGGAGGAGACAATTAAGTCTGGTCTTAAGCATCACATGGGGGGGAGCATGATGTAAAACAGCTATAACTTCAAGCCACTTTTACAAGTCCTCACCACATCCTGATTTGCATGATTTCCCATTCAGATTGATTTATTTAGCCCCATCGGGGGGGGGGGGGAGCTAATATGTCCCGGAGTCAGAAGAAGCGGGGTGAGCTCAGGACAGGTGAGGGAAAACTTTAAGATACGTTTATCACTTTATACAGCAGTATTCACAATGGAGATGCACCTTAAAGGGGAAGTACCGTGGAAAAAAATGTTTTCTGTCCGTGAGTGTAAAATATATATTACAGTAATGTAGGCTAGTGGTGACGCAGGCCCAGATTTACCTCCATTCGTTCCGATAAAACTCCTTTAGCTACAGACCTGGTGGCCACCATTGTTGTGATATTTGGGTGACTTTCCTCTGAAACACCACGCTGAGATAATTCTTTACGGCAATGCTAATGAAGTCCGTTCCTACATAAACTTTCATTAGTCTTCCATGAGTATACAACTGGGTGATTAAGACTGAGATATTCTATTGTTTAGCACAAGGCAGTATGATAAGGAGTCTGGTAGATTGGGCTAGAGCACATACAAATGGTGAATAATACGCAGTGGTTAGAAGTTGTCATAATAGTAATAAAACATTGATAGGAGTTGCTGTTCCACGTAGACAAAACATTAATTGTTCTCTCCAGCACGTCGAGCAAATAACAAAATAACTAAGCATTCCCTTAAAAATCTCAAGGAGGCAATATTTCATATAATTAACCGGTAATTTCTTGGAAGGGTCCAGACATTTAGTGCTACTATGAATAATGTTGTAATTCTGAGGGCTATCCGCGTTATTCACGCATGGCTGGCCCCATCTCAGCATCAAGACTCCGGGTGCTGATCTTAACTTTCTTTCTTCTTCGTGAAATGATTTCCTTCTTCCTGTTTAATCAGTATGAATGTGTAAGAGTAATATGTGGGGTTAATAATACTTTAAATATAAAGCGGAGTGGACTTGGGTATTAGTTGGGTAAATAGCGTTAACCCTTTGATTGCTTCTGCCATTCAGAAATGGTAATATGCCTGGTTAAAATTCAGTAATACAAACCAATAGTCACTGCTTTCATGGATAAAACAATCCCTAACGTTATTAGCGCTGTTTCCACCAGGGTTCAAACTGTATACCGCATGATGATCAAACCTGATGGTATAGAGAAAATAGGGACAAATGAAATCTATTTTTTCACCTATCTTTTTTAAAGAAAGGGGGTAGCTTAATTGACATACAACAAGACCGTCTTAGAATAAAGGATGGCGACATGTTCCAAGGTATTAGAACTCCCCCTTTTTTAATTTGAATGTTCAGTGTTTGTTGGCGTAGAAGCACATGCAGAGACAACAGCTATTTTTTTTATTAGATTCTTGGATCAAGCACCTAAAGTCAAAGACAAGACAATCACCAGAGCCAGAGAGTACTAGAAATGCCAAAGGGGACCGTGATGCCAATAATTCCTGGGCTGTTTGGGCACCAGTTAAGGGTATCGTACATATAACATAAGATGCTGGCCCACTGCGTTGGGCTTTATTTCTGCCTGTGCTCTGTGGACTTATGGACCCCTCTCCCCATCCCTTTTTTCTTTTGTCTTCCCTCCCCACTTATCTCCTGTTCTGTTGTTCTGATAAAACAATAAACATATATTTACAAAAAAAAAAAAAAAAAAAAAAATAACATAAGATGCTGCCATTTGGTTGCACTGACCTCTGAGACGTCTGCGAGCCACAGTCACTCTAAGCCCGCTTGTAGGATTCATGTCCATGTGATAGTGTGATGGTACATGTATACCTGGAACCTTCTCAATGGCTTAGATATTATCCCTTTAATAGCCCATCGTGATTCTACGTAGTGACTCGCCAAATCTGTTACTCAAGTGGCCCTAATACCGGTCATCATGGAAACCTTTACTTGTCATTATTTAAAGATACACTTAATGCAGTCGCCTGCATTCAAGCAGGGATATCAACCATAACACGCTGGTAGCGTACCAACTGGGAGTCTTTAATATGATAGTAGCAGATTAGAAAAGGATGGAGTCAGCTTCAGACTATGTGACACTGAGAATCTGCCCCTTCATTGGGGGCAAACACCCTAAGACTCAGGGGCAAACCTTGAGAGTTCCCAGGTGTGCATATGACTAGCTAGACCACCGCCTTTCCATATGCAAAGTTTGGCAAAATCTTCTAGAAGCCAAAGCAGTAAAAGTAGTTGGTAATAGTAAGCTCTGAGACTAACTATGGCTTTGAGAATGTTTGACGCCTTCTTGGCGAGGGATAAAACAGATTGACTAGGGCGATGCCTGTATTTTTAATTGAATCTTTGCAGACCCTCATAATCCAGGAGAGCGATTGGTGTTTTATAGCTAGTAGTACCAGGGGAGGATTTAGGTTTATAGGCAGATCCAGGCCCACGTTGGTCATCTGGCACACCGGGCAAATGACCGATGGGCCGCTGGCCGAAGGGACCACACACATGCTGTCCTGCTGGCTACACTTAAAGTGCCAGTCCGGACCTGGGCGCAATATAACTACTTCAATTGTAACTAACAGAGTGCCGCAGTAAAGTTCAAACATTGCGTACCTTAACGCCTTTTATATGATGGTAATAAGGATGAGATGGAGGGGCTGTAGAACTCTCATTTACTAAATTCCCCCTTCGAGTAGATTTAGATTTTTAGTTTCATTTAAAACAAAACAGACTCCAATAAAGGATATTAATAAGTCAGATTCCACATTATTGTGTATTTCTGGTTTGGTCATCAGTACATTGCCTTTTTTTATAGTCTGAATTGCCAGCAAAGCCTGTCTCAGCCCCGGGTGCGCCCCAGCCAGTCTACAGAAATGTATTATGTATTCCAGATGAAAAATGACTGGTGACATTTTCATTTTAGATGCGCAGGGATTATTATTTCTGTAACTCCGTCAATTTGGTAAAGCCTGGTTTTGATGGAGTATTTGCTGGCTCTGCACCTGTGTTCATGCATTTTGGGAGTCCTGCGGTGTGAATTTTCCATATTCTCCAATATGGGTTTTTTTCACACTCTAAATGCAGGGAGAAGTTACGTCAGATGGAAAGCATTCCTTCCTTTTGTATCACGCTCCAGGTAGTTTCTTTTTACTTGCCAGATGCAGAGATGGGTTTATTCAAGTCAGTCCCATGGGGCCAATCTTTACATGTTTCATCCCATTTTTAAAACATAGTGTTGGATATAATGAAAAGTAATATACAAATATGGCTGTTTTAGTGGATAATTAATCTGAAAACTAGAAATATTTTAGGTGCTTTCTAGAAACCAGTTATGACTCTCTTAGGGTAAATATAAAAGGCTTTTGTTTCGTTGTTTCCCGTTCCCCTTTGTCTATGTGTGTAAGCATAAAGGACGTGCCGGGACAAACTTTTATGCTATTTACAAAACCCAGAAAAATGGATGTAACCATTGTGACACAATACCCCTTCACTTGGTACTCTGTCTGGGAATCTTTACTCACACACAGTCCTCCAGGCTGCAGAGACGGCTCAGACACGAGGAGGGTAAAATAAAAGGCTGGGCCTGTTTTTATTTTGTCATCACAGGCATTACAGAAAATAAATAAATCAAACAAAAAGCCTTGCTCTCGTGAGCACTAACTAATACACAGTTCTCCAGCCTAGCTGCAGTTGGACGGCTTATCCGTTCCAACAAACAAAATAACAAATAGTATATAATATTGGCAGCACTCAGTAGCTTAGCAGCTCGCTCCCTCTCACTCAGGGAGCCAAATGATCTCTCTCTTGCTCTCAGATCAGGAGGCTACTTTACTGCCTCTCCCATTAATTAGTGGAACCAGGTGAGTACTAGGAGAGTTTCTGTGAATCTCCGGACTGGATTCCCACCTGCTGGTCTTCGGCTGCTCACAAAATGTGGAGTGGCGCACTGGCCCGCCCTACTCTCCAAATGCTCCACCCCAGGGACCCAAAATACACAAATAACAGACATCAGCAATTACATTCTTAACAATACATCTCCCTGGGGCTAGTAGAAACTATTGTGGGTAACCACCCTGCAAAATATAAGGGGATAAGTACACTCCCTCCATTATCATCCCCTGCTTTCTGTCACACCATATTAACCCACAAGAAAATGGAGTCTTTAGTAGAAGCTGATACCATTTATTGGTCCAAATTAGAGAGAAAAAAAGATATAAGATCACATAAGCTTTAGGGCCTCGAAGTCTCTTGTTTAGGTGGAAGATGATAGAAACATCTAATCTAGGAGGATACTATCCGGCTCCACAATGCTAACATTATAGGAGGAAAGAGGCTTTTTCAGACTAAATGCATATATCAAAGATCAGAATGCTTTTCCTGTATAACGTGACGGTAATGGGAAATAGGTTGGATGTTACTATATCAAAGTTTAAAAGTGCCACAGGGACTTCTGTAATTAAACAGTTAATCAGCCTCTGGCTGTGAGTTATTAATGCTTAATAGTTGTTAAGCGATGTAACTGATTCAAACCAGGTTGTAAATCTAACCTTTAAAAGAACAGCATGCTACATCATTTAATGCATTTTAATCAGACTACAGTTTTTCTAAGAAAAGGGTACCTTCAACATACAGAAAAAATTCTGTTCATCTATTATGCTACATCTGTCAATTGTTTTCCCCCCCCTACATATATTGGTTGGGCAGACCGGATGGACCAAATGGGATTTATATATATATATATAATGCATTGTAATCCATAGTTTGAATTTATGATGCAAGTTTTCAGTACATCAATTGGTTAAATCATATTGGCCGCAGCTTTGTTTTAAATTGGTTATCAAAGAATAAAGTGAACAGATCCTATTAGTCCGCCCTGATAAAAACCATGGAGGATCTTAATCTTAAGAGGGACACTCCATCCATCATACTCACTTCTGCAGAATCCCCTCTTATGCATTTGCCCCTGCAGCTCATGTGGTCGGCTGCCAGATATTTCATACAGAATTAGCAACTAATCAGGGGGAACAGGTGACATTCTGGAAAATATTATGTTATAAGCAAAAGAGACGGGTACAGTAACTGTAAATATGCTGAGCTACACAACGTGTTCATTTTCATATTTAAGTGTCTTTAATGTAAAGCGAGGTCCATTTTTAGGTATGTCATACTTGATTCGCAATAGAAAAACATTGATCTCCTGTCAGTAAGAGCACAGAGTTAAAACAGATGATCCTCTCACATTGCATTATATGAGGCTCAAGTTGGTTTTGGATGTCACTCGAGTTGAAAACCAGGATACAAAATGCTTACAATGAAGCAAAAGCTAGGAGATCCTCACAGTGAAGAATAATTTCATAGAAGAGTTATTTAAACACATTGTTTGACATCTGCAGTACACATTAAGTATTGAACTGGGGCGGTTTCCAAGAACTGCACCGAGCATTGGTCTAAATCTGGTTTACAGCTGTCACGTTGGACAGACTTGTATAATCTGTAAATTCACAGTAGCTGACTGATATTTTCTCCTCTATATTACAGAGTGTCTCCGCTGCAGAAATCTGAAATTGTAGACATGGTAAAGAAACACGTGAATGCCATCACACTGGCTATTGGAGATGGTGCCAACGATGTTGGAATGATCCAGACCGCACACGTTGGAGTTGGGATTAGTGGGAACGAGGGCATGCAAGCTACCAACTCCTCCGATTACGCCATCGCGCAGGTCAGGAGCACAAAACTACAGCTGTTCTAGCTTGTCGACAGAAGTATAACCTACATGGTACCACAATCCATGCTTTGAAGCCAACCAAACCATCATGTCTGGATGTCTTCTTTGACACCACCATGAAAAAACAACACCGTGTGCAATCTAGTTATTTTTTTAATCTGGACATCAAGAAATATTTCTTACTATTTGTTTCCACCATGTGTAGTATAATAAAATTACTGTGGAAAAGGCGCTGCTAAGGACATTTGTGTCTAAATAGTCCACAAAGCATGATCTATAGCCCTTTGCTAGATTGTTGTCTGCTTTTGTCAAGAAGATTTATAGGTCCCAAAGAGTCGATTCATTTCACAGAGTCTGTTTTTATTTTGTGAATCCCAGGTGTTTTATGCAAGATTCTTGTTTGAATACCTGTCTACCTCCCTGGTGATAGATAGATAGATAGATAGATAGATAGATAGATAGATAGATAGATAGATAGAGATACACACTTCTTTCCTTTATGTCCATAGATGTGCATGTGTTCTTAGCGGTATTGTTCTCTTGTCCCTAGTTTAGTCATTAAAAAGAAATATATATTACCTTCTACATGACAACACATACTCTATTATAAAGCTGTGTTATCTGTCGTGTTACTAGAAGCCATGTAACATCCATAAGTATTAGGGCACCCGCTACTTATAGCAATGAGAAGGGATTTGTCACCTTCCTATAATGTAGTGTTGTTGACATGGTGGCCTCTTGTTACCCTCGCATGAGCAATTCATCCCTGTGTAATGCTGTTGCCATATGCTGTAGACATGTAATTTAAGATTTCAAGACATTTTCACTTTACTGATTGATTTATAAAATACACTTTTCAACTCCAGTCACAGCGCATTCGGAGTTGGCTATACATTTTTTCCACAAGATCTTTGAACATGCAACGTATGAAAGCAAGATGTGCTGTAAATCACCTGTTATTTGTCTTCATTCAGTACGGCGATGCCTTCCAGCAGACACTAGAGAAGGTGCTACCCATGTGTTAATATATATAGACCCCCACATTGGTGTGGGCTAACAAAAAGTTTAACAAAACAAGTTCCATCGTGATAGATGTCCCCAATTCCTATATCAACACATTATTAAAGGTGCTGTTCCACCTACTCTGTAGACACTGCAACACTTTTGTAACTAAATACCATTATAAAAGTATAATTTATAGTACTGCAAAATACCCAAGCTCCTCTTGGAATTTTTTAAAATATGTAAGCCCCCCCCCCAAGAATGATTTTTACCAGCAACATGTTACACAAAATTAGACACTGATATGTTGTTGAACTGAAACTCTAAAAAATCTTAAAAGCCTCTGTATTTTTTATGTGTAGACATTCATATGAAGGAAAAACATGACAAATTGTCTGCTAAGGGTTGCATGTCTAGCCCTTAAAGTGTGCAATTAATGTCGACCAATACCTTTAGATAAGGACCCCTTATTCCTTCCCTTTACCTGAGCTTTACTATAGTCAGTGTTCTGCAAAAGAATATCCTGGGATGGCAAGAAGGCCAGAGGTTCTCAACTTTTTTCTAAAACAAAATGGAACCATTTCCTACCCAAGACCCTCTGTACCCCAATTAGAAATTCCCCTACTACACTAACACAAATAACATGGTGAGCACTGGGTTAGCCAGTATTGTGTGACAGGTGGGTTATAAACATACTCCAGGTGTGACCTAGGGTCTCCAGACCAGCTGGAGTGGTAATTGGCCACGCCCAGTCCCCACCCATAAAAGGCTGTTCAGGGTTAACTCTGCCCCTATATTTGGCTAACTCCTCCCCTTCATGAAGCTTTTCTCCCAACATTGGGAGAGCTGATTGTAACCTACTCTGGGAAGCTCCCAGGTGTGCCTAGGAGACACGTTCAATAGGAAAATATACCCTACGTTGCTAAATGCAGGAAATTTTAAAATGCCATTATTATTTCATTATTATTATTATTTATTGTTTTATATAGCGCCATTATTTTGTTTTGTATATCAGCTCCAGCCACCAAGGGCCATAAACCTAGCAAGTATTCAGTGATTCATAACACATTACAGTGTGATTTCACATACAACACAGATATATCCTCAATTCTGAGAACTTGTATGACGGCTCAAACGATGCAGGTGATTTATGACCCAGCGCTAGCTCCTTGGGAGGCCTAATCATACTCATATTTTATAAAAGTGCTTGAGAAGCAAAATATTTTTTTGGGGGTGAGAATTATCTATGTTATAAGCCATGTAAAAGCCCTTGAAAGAGGATCGCTTAGCAAACAGAACACTGTCCTTGAGTAACTCCTCCAAATCCTTACATTTTTATTAAAGCAATTTGTCAAAGTTGGTAAATGGCTTTAAATTAGGAGTAAGATTTTGAATACCTATACGCCAGATGGTGGGTTTTTTTCTGTTGTATAGCTGTACTTCAGCAAGTGTGAAGATGTGTAGGTTGTTCTTGGAAAGTTTTTATTTGTTAGTGCACATACAGTATATGGACAAAAGTATTGGGACACCTGACCATTACACCAACAGGGACTTTGATGACATTGCATTCTAAATACATAAACATTAATATGTAGTTGGTCCTCCCTTTACAGCTATAACGGCTTCCACTCTTGTGGGAAGGCTTTCCATAAGATCTTGGAGTGTTTCTGTGGGAACGTTTGCCCATTCGTCCAGTAGAGCATTTGTAAGGTCAGGTACTGATGTTGGATGAGACGCCCGGCTCACAACCTCCATTCCAGTTCATCCCAAAGGTGTCTGATGGGGTTCAGGTCAGGGGTCTGTGCGGCCAGTCAAGTTCTTCCACAACAAACTCATCCTACCATGTCTGTATGGCTCTTTCTTTGTGCACTGGGGCACAGTCATGCTGGACTAGAAAAATTGCCTTCCCCAAACTGTCCCCACCAAGTTTGTGCTGAAGCGGACATACCAAGACATTTTGGACAATGCTTCCAACTTTGTGGGAACAGTTCCCAGAAGTTGTTATAGCTGCAAAGGGGGAACCAACTACATATTACTGTCTATTTATTTAGAACACAATGTCATAAAAGTTCCTGTTGGTGTAAAGCAAAATCTACAATATGTTTTGAAAAACATAAAAGTGAATATATTTAAATGTTTTTTTTAAATAGTAATTATAATGTAAATCATTGCTGGTATTATCTTTATTGATAATCAAAAATATTAATAATGACCTTAGTTTAGTGCTGCCGTCATTCCATGCCGCTTATAAAGAATTGCTGTAATTTGTTTGTTTTTTTTAATGTCTGATTTAACATAATTTCATATCCTTACAGTTTTCCTACTTGGAGAAACTTTTACTTGTTCACGGCGCATGGAGCTACAACCGCGTGACTAAATGCATCCTATACTGTTTCTACAAGAATGTGGTCCTATACATCATTGAGGTAAGATGAATTAAAGAGCAAAGCTCAGTTGCCAGCCAGCACATTGACATTGTTTGCCGGGTCAAATGGCATATCCGTTGTTTGGCCATTACGCAAGCCAAATACAACAGACCGTAATGACACGGACATTTATCAAGTAGCGAGCTGCACAAACATCATTCATGCGCCCGCCTCTGTACACGGCTCGGTTTACCGCGTCCGCAGACGCTCTCCGACATAATGCACCAAGCGCAAAATCCATTAAGTGCAGAGGGACAGCTGCCATAATATTGGGGAGGCACATGTTCCAAGACCCTAAGTACATGTAAGAGACTTTCCCAGCTCTTTATGTTTCAGACTTCAAAGGGCAGTTTTACATGGCTAGATTTTGGCTAGTATAACGCTGCGCAGCTATGCTTTCAATCCTCACACAGGCTAAATCCATGTTTTAATCCAATGGCACAGTTTACAGCTACTAAATACAGCATGTGAGAGGGTACTGCTTTGATATGTATATCACTGGAGAAATGATACAGGTGACCTTCCGTGGCTGAAAGGGTCACAGGAGGTCAGTGATATCTTCTCCATGAACCATCAGGGATTACAGAGGTGAATGATAGTTCTGTTTAAAAAAAAAAGAAAAATCCCCTAAAAGCTTTAAGGAAGAATCCAGATCCATGCACGATCCGGCCCATGCTGCTTATCTAAGCAGTTTCTGCTAAAAATGCTTTTAATCCATTTATGTCAAAGGGCTTCTCTAAGACGGATCGGAACATTTTGCCTCTTCTCTAGTCTGTTGATAAAGCTTATGACTTGGCTCTGCTCACCGCTGCTGACGCGAAAAGGTCTAATGCCAGCTAAAAACCTCTGATCATGTGTGTGGAGATATACACTTAAAGGAAAACATTGCCTTCGCAGCTTTTAGCATCACTAAACTCATTTATCAGAACCACATATAGCTTGCAGTTTTAATTTCCAATAAATGTAATGATATTGGCAATATTTTGGGGAAAAGAGATGCTTTTGGGTCATGAAGCAGGTCTGTTTGTGAGTGTCACAGATGACATTAAGTGACGTTCCTTTAAAGCTACATGAAGCAATCATCAACGAGCAGATAACTGGGGAACAATAAGGAACAATAACTAGGGTCAACAGATGTCCCCACGGTTATGAATTGTCCACTGATCGAGGCTTTTGCCCCCAGTTATTATTTCCCTGGCAGTGTTAAATACTTAATTAGCAAAGTGGATGTAGGAGGCCAACCATGTATCTCAGACATGGTGACCCTCTAGCCTACTCTCAAAGAGACTGCTGAAACTGCTATCAGCTACTAGCTGAGCTCCATTAGAGGTCTCGCATTGTTTGAATGTACATACAAGACGTGTATAATCATATGTAATGCCTTCATCCGAAGAAAGGCATTGAGTGTGATGTTACACGACACAAATGAAAAAAGAAAGTGTGAATAATATACAGTATATTCAGTGGCAAGCCATATCATATGCCAAAAAAATATTTTTATTGACAATATGTGAAATATGTAATAGAAGCTATGTTTTACTGCATGTGAATATTATTAGGGTGATAGAGAAGGAAATAAGTGAATGATGGTCAATGTTGTGCACATACCTGGGAACATTGTAGCTAATTCTCCCTGCCAGGGAATAACTTGTGTCACGCTCATTGTAATCGTTATTATGAATATATTACAGAAATACATGAGGTGGAATTTTATTTTTTTTAAACCGGGTTTACTTTTCGGAAAACCTAAGGTAGGTCTGGCCTAACTCAGAGGCTGCCTGGGGACCTAATACTAATATATTATCGCAGCAGATGTTCTTAAAACAGGAAGCACGATACTTCCACGGCAAACATCGGATCACTACTTTGTTGAATCTGTAGTAGAAAAATAAACTGAGCCCACTTTTGTTATTGGTTTTAGAACTGCATGAACCTCATTCATTCCCTTAGAATGACATTTCTCTGTTGAGAGGCGTTCTAGATTTTATGCTTTGTAAATATTTTTTAAACAAAACAGTATCATATTAAGACTCAGGGCCGTCTTTACCAGGGGACAAAATGGGTGGCTTACCTTAGAGACCTATGGCAGCTGTCCCTTGGGCCGTAGTTTAAATATCACTATATGAAGTAATTATTAATGGTAAAAATGAGGAAGAACACCAAACTCTTCCCTAGCCAAGGACGGAGTCTTCGTTTAAATTTCAATTGAGCATGTGTGCTTGCGAGTAAGAGTGAGGTTGAGATCTTGACACCCCATGTAGTGCTTTATGGGTAAACATTATAGAAACCTATTGTCAGGATGCGTTCACTTTCAGTCACAGAAATGGCTGCTGGTCACAGATAGGACTGGTCTCCAGCGGAAGGCCCACCCAGGTCCCCACTATCATTACGTTAAGTCTGTTTACACTGTAGGCTAAAATTCATCTTTCCAGATGGAGCTATTTTTATCGGAAAAACCCAGTGGCTTCTGATATGATTTGCATTACAGCCATGTACACTCCATGTCCAATCCTGCCTACGTACTGGGAATCCGGCCTCCATCTTGTGACTGTCCCTCTGGCTTCCATATGAAGTGGGAAGGAGAGTGATCAAGGAGCAGAGATTGGGAAATTTATCCTTATACTAATACTTCTAGGATTAATACAAGTCACATTATTAGATGTGAAGTGTGACACGTTTTCAAAATGATTTTGTTTATGATTTTGTCTATTACAGCTTATTCTAACTCATTGACACTCGGTTTATTTTAGTAATAATGCTTTCTGGCATTTTTGCTGTGTCCCTTTGGCCAGTCTCGGAGTAGATGCTCTAGTATACAGCCCATCTATACATACTGTATAGGAAACTGGATAGAGCCTGCGAGCAAAGGGATTCCGTGTAAAGCTATCCATTCTGGGTCTGCATTGTTCCAGCGTTTGAAAAAAAAATAATCACAAATGTATTCTAGTCACAGTATGTGTCCGGCATGTTGCCAGCATGAAGTTCTCTTTGGCTCCCACAAACGCGATAGATCATGTAGCTCGCCGCTAGCTCAGAGGATACTGCTCTGTTTCAGAGCGTTAAAGTGCACATTATTTGGGGGTTAGTCCAATCCCTGGAAACCCTGAGAGCAGATTGAAAGTGAAAGCTCAAATATAGATGTTCCATGTGAGCTAGAGTAAAAACACATTGAGTCAGTTAGTATACAGTATTCATATTGTAACATAACCAACATTGGCTTTTTCCATGAAAATTATTTCTATTTTGCACTTTTTTCCCCAAGAAAGCTTTAGTCTGGAAAACTGTACATCACATGATTACGCTGTCATTTCCCATTAGTTTTGTGTCCAGAAATGGAAAGCCGGTAGGGTACTCATATCATTCTAGTAACCGATCGCCTAAAGCCGTTTGCCCTTGAGTAACCAACCCAAAAAAATCTGTGATATATTCATGGTTAATTTATTTCTGTTTTTTTATTGCATGCGTGTATTTGTCATCAAGTGTCAACCCATGTAGTACGGCATAGAGGTAAATATAAGACATTTACAAGGGATACTCATAGAGCTGCTATGTAACCTTTATTTCTAATTCTGCCGTTGCGTAATATAATTCTACCTGCCAGCAATGGTTTCTGTAGGTTTAAATGTCTTGGTTTTTTTCCATTGGAACAAAACCTTTGCTGTAAATAGCAAATGTCTTCATATGTGAAGGTAACATAAGCATATTCAACTCCCTTGTATAACTGTCTTTTAAGGAAAAAATTGATTAAGCCAGATTTGGTGATTTCCTAGTTTTAGTTGTCTAGCATTTTGTATGAAAATAAATATGCATCCCACTTAATATAAATAAGAGGGGTGCTGTGTATGTCTACAAACACTAGTACTAGTAGAAAAACAAATAAGTGGTCTGGCCGCTACACACTACAATATGCTTCTAGCGCCATTCTTTGAAGACCACCCATGTCAGTCCTACAAAGTCTTACTGGTTCTGGAAAAAAAAACACAATCGGCTTTGACAGACGACAACATAGAGTCAACATAGAACACGTTTTACTTTAAATATCACACCCACCTCAACCAAAGTTTTAATTATTTACCAAACCAATGTGTGTATAATATATACATTATTATCCCCGGTCCATTTTCAAAATTGTTTATTCTCTTTTGAAGCAGTTGAAATGTAATCAGACTTCACTTGTCCAATTGGGTAACACACGCATCCCTACTGCATTAATAGACGGGACTAGGCTCCCCGAAAAATACTGTTAAAGGAGCCGTTCCACCTACTCTGCTAAATGTAATACTTTTATATTAAAATGCAGCATTAGAAATATAATTCCTAATCATTTAATCATGTGATCACTTAATTCTCATGTGACATAAAAGCAGACACCATCAGGTATTGGTCTAGTCTAAGTAGTAGGCAGACATTCTGATACAATGAAGAGGAGAAGCCGTGTACAATTTATGTGAGCTCTGCATGTAAAATCAAGGATTGTACTATAGTGCTTTAAAATGTCTGCTTCTTTACATTTTTAGGTCTGTGCTTATTTGGTGTAACAGCGAGCTACAATTATAGATCACTAAGGGTCTGTTCCCACAGTTTTATTTTTCTTTAACTGTCGCAAAAACGTGAAAGTACACATTACAAAAATTTGATGTGACGTCTACTTAAACAGTCTAAACTCTGGCGTCCTGTTCTCTTGGCCCATGAAAGACCAGGCTGTCTCTGTGCTCCAGAGTCACTGGAATACTCCTTGACTTGTTATTCTTCCTGTCCTAATTATTTTATTCTGGTGTGTGACTTTTTGTTTGGTCTTATCTGCTGGCTTCTCTTTTGTCTAAGTACCTGTGCCGCTCACACTGACCTTTGGCTTACGTGACTTCATCTTGGAAGGATTCCTTGTCCTCTAAGTCCTGTAAGCTCATGGATAGAGTATATATAACTCTACCAATGGAACTCTTGGACTATCCGTTCATATTATGGATCAGTTCAGATGAGTAGAGGTCACTTTGGGCAGCTTACATTACTTGATTGAAATTTATTTTCTTTGTTAGTTCTCTTGGAATAAACTTAACTAGTTTCCCCATAGTATGAATCAGATGAAATCCAATTAATTCCATAGCTATTCAACATAATTGCTATTTTCAGTGCCCCCCGTATATACTGACTGCATCTTATTTAGGTGCCTTATTGTAGGAAAACCTTTCTACCTGAATTTCAGAAGTGTGGTTGTCATAAGCTGAGCTAAACAATTTCTAACAGTGTTCATTTGTCCCCCTGATTGCCTCCCAAATACCTCGGTGCCCTCATTAGAGTTTATTCTTAATGAGAAAAAAAAGATTAGCGTGAACATTTATCCAACTGGAAGCCACGGAGTGATATCTCACTTCATTAAGTTTGAATGGCTTTAAATCCGCTATCTTCATCCCCTGCGCCTGCGATGGAATGTCTCCCAAAGTAATTTGCATTTCATATGCATAATAAAGTGGGGAGCTCAATGCAAATTCTTGGGAACAGCATTTTGCCCCTTTTGTGCCGGTAAAAGTGTTACATTTAACTCATGCTGTGCCGATAGGTTACAATAAATTTATGTTTCATTATTATAACGCAAATGCTAGCATTATAGCAGTTTTTTTTTTTATTCATATCCTAGCTCCATGGTCCCTTTAAATATTTATGGCGTCTCCCTTGCAAATAGATTTGCGCCTTTCCCCATCCCCAAGTTTATAAGGTTAACATTTGTAACTTGCGGTTGAGTTCATGAGAATTGGAGATCTACTTTAAGGTCCTACTTATATTAACGCACATAGCACAATTTTCAATTGCAGTTGTCAGTGGAGTTAACCCTTTAAAGGAATAGACAAAAATAACTGACTTTTAGCCAGTGTTATGTATCTGTGATGCAGTAAAAACATGGAGTCGTTGACAAAATGCATTGGATGGTGATGGAGGGTGTATATGACATACAGCAGGGGGATAATCCAGTCCAGGAGTTCACACACACTCTATGTTTGCTCACTTGCATCTAGTAATTAATGGGAGGGGGGCAGTAAAATACAGTTCATAACTAAGGAAGCAAATCATTTGGTTCTGTATGAATGGAGAGAGACCTCCTGATTTGGTAGCGCTGATCTGTGCCTGAATGCTTCGTGAATATCTTGGTTTTTGTTGCCTTGATGGTAAACGGACAAGCCATCCAACTACAAATAGAACTGTAATTCCTGTAAATTAGTACCCAATAGATTTTGTGTTTTTAACTGTCTTTGTAACCTTTGTAACCTTGTCTCATGTATTGAGACAAGAGTGTGCAGTGCAAGTCCTTGGTTAACCCCTTCTTGATACACATTCTTTAAAACGTGCTCTTGATGACAGTATGTAACAGTAACAGCTCCCCCTGCAGAATGATAATGGGTGCTGCAATCAGCAATGCAGAGCAGTGGAGCCCTGGAGTGATCAGAAGCAGTGGGATCAAAATGAAAAATAAAAATAATAGACTCCAGTGATGTCACCATAACATCATAAGGTGTACTGGCCAGTTCCAAAATAGATCTCTGAGGGATCTACAGTAAAAATAATAATAAGATTAATGATAATAAAATAATAATGACAATAATAATACATTTTAAAAATGTAAAAAAAAAATTACAAACAAATAAAATAGATGCCCAAACACCTCATGCTGCTGTAATTGCAAATATACCTTAAAAATTTTTATAAACATAACCCTTTTTATATTAAATGGCAGACTATGCAATAAAGTGGTATAAAGAGGAAGCCCTATCTACCCTAAAAAGTATATAATTTGTGTGGGCACAACAAACATGGAAAAGGGGGAATCATGGGTGAAAAAATATATAATAAAAATGGCAAAAAACACCCAGACCCTTAGGTGGTAAAGCCCTGTGTCCCGAAAGGGGTTAAAAATGCAGAGAGCATAGTGAGTGCAGTATTGGTACCTGGCCTAGGCTGACTGGGTTTACGGTAGGGGTGGGCCGCAGCTACTCTGCATAACACTGAGTCACGAAGTGGGATGGCCCAGAATTAAGGATATCGGCGCAGAGGGGGTGGCAGGCGGCACTTGCCTTGGGCAGCGCCAAAGGTTACTGCATCAGTAAACGGGACCAACCCTGGAAATTCTGTGTGCAGATGTATTAAAATTGTATGGGCACGGTATTAAACAATATAAATAACATGAATTCTTATTTTAAATTTGCCATTCAATTCCATAAATAGAGAGCAATTGGTTACAAAGTCACATTAAACAGTCCCGGTGAAGTATGAGTTTATGCCAGGGGTAAACTGCTTAGCTGACCACCCTTGATAGACAGAAGTAAGGGTAGAACGTAGATATTCCTGCTCCTTGGCCTGTGGTTCTGCTCTGGGTAAAATATTACAGCAAATAATTCTTTTCCAGCTTTTCCATCTTTAATACAAAGCAAAATATAATGACAGTCGCACTGGGTTAGCAGTTTAATCTTACTTCTTCCTATAGTGGAATAGGTCCTGATTTGATGAAGTGAACAGAAATAAGACTCTGACATATAACATGCCATCTGAGCAGTTAATGTATATAACTGGATGAAATGTGTCAGATCTGGAGGAAGAATTTGTAAATCCCTAGCATTGCCTTTGAAGCGTGTTACATCCTGAAAGGATTCCACTATGGTATCGTGTTGCTTTAGACTATCAAGTAACACATAAAAATGCACCGGCGTTTAAAAATGGCTGCATCAAGACGTTTATTGCGGGACTCAGCATAGTGTGCATTTTCCACGTCAAATATGACAGGTACCAACCTAGCTTCTAACAGCAGGGAAATATAATCTGGAAAGCTTTCTGATGCTCTAAATACCTATCTAGTATCTGATTATGACTTTAGCTTTTTAGAAATAGGGTAGCTCGGGTGATTATTGCAGATGCATTATAGTGCGTATGCTCCTGCATGATCTGTTTTAGGGCTAAAATATAGCTAAAATGGTAAAATCAGCTGGTGTTTTACTTAAAAGCGATCACTTCCCTCCACAGCTGCTGCCCGTTTCTTGCCTTGCAGTGCCACTGGTTGTATTAAACGTGTCCACAAGCCCAGTATGGGCACACGTTCTCCATTTCTCCCATTGATCCCTGTTAGCTCTCTTCTGGCGCGGTGTAATTTTAGCTCCTAAAAAGGCTGGGAATTACATGAAGCCAACAATTACAGAATCAAATGCATCTGAATAGCGGTTCTGTGTGAGTTGGGGCAGCTGGGTAATGACTGATGGACTTCAACTATGTTTGCCATGGCCATTAGATCTGACATTTTCCCAATTTCTCCACTTTACAAATAAGTAGGATTAGCCAGCTTGTGTTAAAAGAGTTTATGGATCTAAATGAAGAATATATGTAAAATGTATAGTATGTGGATGCCAGTAACAATAGCTATATGTGAAGACAACATATAGGCGTTATTTCAGAGTCACCAGGCCGTGTCTTGATCATGATGAGACTTGCGCCAGTCGTTGCGGACATTGTAAGTACTCTGATATACATTCTTTAGCTGAAAAAAACGACAAATTATCTCCCTCTCCCTGTCCGTTTTTCACACCAGTTTTGGATCCTTGAAGCAGCCAATCTAAACACAGCTCCTACAAGCCTGAGAGCTGGGGGGGGGGCAGGTAAAGAGGCTGAACGAATAGAGGGGATTCTTATTACACCCCTCATGTATTTACAAGGGAGAAAATAATTATCTAAATAAACATATACATTAGTATATCACTAGCACCACAAGTATAAGGCTATTGTATGTTGCGTTTGTGCAATAAGCGCTCCTACATTGTGTGTTGCCTGTTTTAGGAAGATCATGTGACACATCTATACACTAATTAACCACAGCTATTTCAGAGAACAGAGCTAGGCGATCGGCTCTATTTCCAGGTCCCATGCTTTATAGATAGCACTTGCTTTATAGATAACACTTGCTTTAATGGACAGCCGCACCATCCAGAGTCCATTACATTTGTGTTTGCCATTTGTAAGAGTATGTATCTTTTCTCGTGATCTGATAGACGTATGGAGATACTAATGGAAAGTTGCATGTGATAGATCATAGTTTCTATGTAAGATTGTGGACTGTGCATTTACATCTTGAGATTATTAATAATTAATATAGATCATGCCTTTGATAGAGAGCCCTCGAGTTGTAGGCATTGTCTACACATTATTCCAGAGTCCTTTATGTATAAAAGTGCCATGAGGTTAGGTTGGTAGCTCCCAGACAGGGTCATCAAGTCTTGGATCAGTGTGTTAGTAGTAATTGTGTGTGAGGAGACCCTAGATAGGGCACCCCTGCACAGACCAAGTTTTCTGGTATTATTGTAGTTGTTTAAATGCCATACAATGTAATTGATGGTACCAATTAAGTGAAAGAATTCTATAAATGCCTCTATGAATTAATCAATTAAAATGAATAAACTGTGTATACAATCTGTCGAGTGTATAATCCCTAAATGTGTAAATATAGAACAGAATCAGTACATCATTCAATTAGATTATAATGAATTAAATCATCAATAAACAAAAAAGTCATAAACAAACGAAGAGATAAATGGGTAAAATAAAATATTATATGAAATAAAAAAGTTTAATAGTTGATAAAGGATGAACCCAGGCATGATATATATATATATATATATATATATATATATATATGTGTATAATATATATATTATTGCTAACAGGCAGTTTTTTCTTTTGTTTCTAAATTTGTAACTTTCATTAGAAAATAGAATCAATCATTAAGTCCTTGAAACAACCGTGGCCTTCTGTGTCTTAAGTTCTTTTCATCAAAGAATGTTTTGTCTGTGCACTAAAAAGAAGGAACGTAAGTGTGTTTAATGTTCAATAAATAACAGGAAGAGAAGAACATGGCAGCAACATCAACTATGGGAAGGGATTTGTAAAGATTTTTTTTATCCCCATGGTTTTTGAAGCTATCTTTCAGGGTAAAATATTTCCGATGCCTGCTTATAAATAACATAGTATATATTTCTCCTGCGATATTACAAATAAAACAACATTGTTCCTTTTCTTGTTGTAACTGGTGGAACGGCAAATGTTTTGTCTGGCAGAAGTCTCCAAGAGTGAGCTGCTTCATTGCACTTAAAATCTGATCCTCTCCATCAATGCCAGATTTCATTACATACGCAAATTGGGATGGAAATTCTCATGCAGCTTTTTATGGTATGTCTGCAGATCTTTATCTGTTCTGTGACAATAAACCATTTTGTACCGTGCCATTTGTACCACATAACCTACGCAGTCACTTCCTGTGTGTGAACAACCCTACTAAGTAGGAATCTTTCTTGCTTTGTGTGCTGTTATCTCCAGTATGACCTGATGGACAGCAGAGAACACAGAAACTCTGCCAAGATTTTACATACTGTGACTAAATGACCTTTGATAATGAATACAGTGAGAAGCAAACCTTTTAACCCTTTGTTTGTGTGGGTGCTTCGTGCTGCAGTGG
Organism: Spea bombifrons; assembly: GCF_027358695.1. NCBI lineage: Eukaryota > Metazoa > Chordata > Amphibia > Anura > Pelobatidae > Spea > Spea bombifrons. The sequence continues at coordinate 126,023,939 of NC_071088.1, forward strand.
TGATTTCAGCTGGGGTGCTTCCCTATGCCTTGCTCTGGACGGCGCCTCTAGCTGCCATTCAAGTCTGATCTGCACGAGTCTCCTTTTCCTTCTGTCTGGTGTGCTGCGTGGCGGAACGAGTCATGTCCCGGTGCTCTCTCCAGTAGTAGAAGTTGCTTTGGATATGAGACACACTGTATGGCACAAGTATTGGGACACCTGACCATTACACCAACAGGGACTTTTATGACATTGCGTTTTAAATACAAAGACATTAATATGTTGTTGGTCCCCCCTTTTGCAGCTACACTATAACAGCTTCCACTCTTCTGGGAAGACTTTCCACAAGATGTTGGAGAGTTTCTGTGGGAATTTTTGCCCCTTCATCCAGTAGAGCATTTGTGAGATCAGGCACTGATGTTGGACGAGAAGGCCTGGCTCTCTATCTTCATTCCAGTTCCACCCCAAGGTGTTCGATGGGGGGTTGAGGTCAGGGCTCTGTTCGGCCAGGAAAGTTCTTCAACACCAAACTCATCCAACCATGTCTTTATGGACCTTGCTTTGTGCACTGGGGTACAGTCATGCTGGAATAGAAAAGGGCCTTCCCCAAACTGTTCCCACAAAGTTGGAAGCATCGCATTGTCTAAAATGTCTTGGTATGCAGAAGCATTACGATTTCCATTTAACTGGAAGCCCGACTTTAGGGCTGCAACAACTAATCGATAAAATCGATAATAATCGATAATGAAATTCGTTGGCAACGAATTTCATTATCGATTAGTTGAATCGATTATTATCGATTATAAAATGAGGGTTTTTTCAGAGCAAACGCTCTGAAAAATCCCCCTCATTATATAATCCGTTTAGTCTGACTCACCGTCTCACAGCAGCAGCTCCTACTTACTCCCCCTCCCTGTAATCACTGTGACAACTGGCCCCGCCCCTTCCTTCTCCAGGCCAGAACCACATGGCTGTGACACTCATCTAACTGTAAGTATATGTATATATATATATATATATATATATATATATATATATATATATATATATATATATATATAATGTGTATATGTATATATATATATATGTATATATGTATGTAATATATATATATATATATATATTTGGGCTACTGAAAGTTAGGGGAGGTGGGGGTTAATTTAGGGGCAGTTATGGTTAATTGGGTGTTTAGGGTTAATTTAGGGGCAGTTATGTTAATAGGGTGTTTAGGGTTAATTTAGGAGCAGCTGTGGTTAATGGGGTGTTTGGGGTTAATTTGAGGCAGTTGTGGTTAATGGTGTGTTTAGTGTTAATTTGGGGGATGCTGTGGTTGATGGGGTCTTTAGGGTTAATTTAGGGGATGCTGTGGTTAAGGGGGTGTTAAGGGTTAATTTAGGGGCAGTTATGGTTAATGGGGAGTTTAGGGTTAATTTAGGGGAATCTAAATCCTGGGGGCAGTGAAGTGACATCTGGGGGTATAAGGCATATACAGTATATAAGGCATATGTGGGGAGGGCAGTGTGGCATGTCTGGGGAGGACGGAGTGGTGTATCAGGGTGTATAAGGCATATCTGGGGGTAGAGTGGCATATCTGGGGGTAGAGAAGTGGCATGTCTGGGAGGCAGGGTGGCATGTCTGGGGAGGATGGAGTGGGGTATCAGGGGATATAAGGCGTATCAGGCACAGTGGCAGATGTGGGAGGCAGCGTGGAGTGGCAGATGTGGGAGGCAGCGTGGCATATGTGGGAGGCATTGTGGAGTGGCAGATGTGGGAGGCAGCGTGGCATATGTGGGAGGCATTGTGGAGTGGCAGATGTGGGAGGCAGCATGGCGTGGCATATGTGGGGAGGGCAGGGTGGCATGTCTGGGGAGGATGGAGTGGTGTTTCAGGGGGTATAAGGCGTATCAGGCACAGTGGCATGTGGGGGGTAGAGTGGAGTGGCAGATGTGGGAGGCGGCGTGGCAGATGTGGGAGGCAGCGTGGAGTGGCAGATGTGGGAGGCAGCGTGGAGTGGCAGATGTGGGAGGCAGCATGGCGTGGCATATGTGGGAGGCAGCGTGGAGTGGCAGATGTGGGAGGCAGCGTGGAGTGGCAGATGTGGGAGGCAGCGTGGAGTGCTGTGGTAGGCAGCGTGGCATATGTGGGGGGGCAGCATGGCATGTCTGGGAGGCAGCGTAGCAAGCCTGGGCTCAAATGTGCATATATTGGGGGGCTGGTTGGGAAATAAAGACAAGAAATGCATTTTATCAAAGTTTTTTTATTCTGCTGTTTGTATTTAACATCATTTGTTTAGTAAATTATTTTAAATAAATGAAAAATTTACATTCATTTTTTTTATCCGATTAATCGATTAATTGAAAAAATAATCGGCCAACTAATCGATTATTAAAATAATCGTTAGTTGCAGCCCTACCCGACTTATAAGTCCAGTGGTGGTGTGCTTAACACGTCTCGATCCTACGCTTGGCATTGTACTTGGTGATGTGAGGCCTTCATGAAGCTACTCGGCCATGGAAATTATTTTCTTTAAATGGATTTTGGACACAATCTGATATAGCACATTGAGTTTGTTGTCTGCTACACATGTTTTCGGCCACTGTGTTACTGGGCCAAGCTCACACATACCAGAATCTGTAAACTCCCTGTGGTATAAATGGTCCTATATTTCTTGGTTTCTCCAGATATCGGGTCAATTGGCATTAATACGGCTTTTTACAATATTAACTTGGAAAGAGGTGTTTTGCTGTCATTGCATAAGGCAAATCACCATATTCATCTTCCAGATGCACCAGATGCACTTCATCAGCTGCCTAACCTGCTTATAATACCACTTACACTTTCTATACAACATTTAACCTATTTAAAAACAGTTCTTTTTCATTGCATGGTTTATCTTATACCTTTGCACATTCCTGGTCAGCCAATTTCAGAAACATTAAAAAAATAGTTAGCTGGCATCCGACAGAAGAAAGGCCTAATTAAATTACAGAATTTGAAAATAATAGTCACAAAAATCACCAAAAAAAGATTTTTTTTTCACATCTCCATTGCTAAATACTAAAGACCGAGGTATTTTTTAATTAAACTTCATCTTTATGTTTAATAAGAGACAGTAAGTTAAAAAAAAAACCTCTCTGTAGCAGAATGACTGTAATAATGCTTTATGCATCTGCTATGGACGTGCCTGGATCTTACTTTCTTAAAAATGAGTGATTTGTCTAATAGGAAATTAATTTAAAAAAAGAAAAAAAGACTGCTTTATTAAATTACATTTCAGAGCAGTGCCTGCATAAAGCTACTTTTCAAAGTGATTTTTCCATGCAGGCTTTCAATTTGTAAGTCTGAGCAAGTCACAAAAGAGAAGAGAAACTACAATAAGCGATATAAATGGATTCCACCTGCTTCCGAACGACGTTCCTTTATTTCACTATCATGCTGAGCCGTTTGAGTACCATAACCCCCAGCATTAAGGTGTTTTTACGATTAACAAAAAAGAAATCATAAAAAGTATAAAGTATTGCTAACCAAGAAAGCTGTGTTTTCCATCAAACATATTGTGGGATGTAGGCTCTTTGGAAACAAGTTATTGTATCTAAACAAGCTTTCTAGTGAACCGCTGCGGCGGTGGAGCTTAGCCACCAGACCAAGGAGAACTAATAGCAAAACCACAACACAGAACAAATTTGACTATTAAAGGCTGCGGTCGACTATTGTTCAAAGCTACAGTGGCAAGACCATTTGGAATTTACCAGTATTTATGTTTATATCTTCAAATATGATCTTTATCTAAGTTACGATAATGAACAAACACAATCTGGTTTAACTATATTGTGTATTGTATTGTCCATATTAAATACAGCATTTGAACATTCACAGAAAAAGTATGTGAACCCCTAGGCTAATTTATTTCAACAAACACTAATTAGAGTCAGGAGTTAGCCAACCTGGAGTCCAATCAATGAAACTGGATTGGAGGAGTGTTTTAGAGCTACTTTGACATTTAAAAACACCCAAAGAAGATTTTATATTCTCAAAAAGCATCTGCTTATGTGAACCATGAAACAGAAATCTCAGAAGGCTTCCAATCAGGAATTTGCATAAGGATGGAAAGGGTTACAGACGCTAGAGTAACAATTTAATGATGTCCTATGGACCTTCACAAACCTTGCCATGGACATTGGTGTCCTTGTATGGACACTTTGCCTATCCCTGTTGGAAACGTAGGTAAAATGGAAATAACATGCATACTTGTGTCATGCCATTCTGGGCAAATATACACGCTTTTGTGGATGAGTGACCCAAAGCTTTTTTTTTCTCCTCGTGGAGACATTGGGTCAAGCAGGAATTAGTGGTAGGCACAAAGCTGGTGGGAATTAGGCTAAAGAGCATGGGGAACAAAGTGGGCAAATGTAAGCTGCCATTGGCTTGTGAACCTAGTAGTCATGTGACATGTGACATGGAATAAGACCTTCCTGGCACTGATGTTGAAATTGTCATATTGTCATGTGGGTGTGTGGGATTCCGCCTGAGGTGTATAGAAAGAGCAGGGATGACCTGTGTGTTAAGCAGGATTGCCAGAAACACATGGTAGCATTAAGAAGAATGTCATTCATCAGCAAGTTCAAAACCAGGGGAGTTCTCTGGTAGAGAGAAGTAAAGGCTTACCTTGACAGGTAAGAAAATAGTTTTTAAGGAACATGTATTGGTGCTTTATGTAAACTATTTTCTCACCTTGGAGTGTGAAGACTTTAATGGATTGCATTGCAGGTGTTCTGTGGAGGTGCCGTTGGCTTTCGGCACATGGTGGAGCCACGTGTATGTGGCTGCTGGCTGCCGGTGGAGCCCGTGAAGAGTCTGTTATTTCCCTGGTACAATGCAAAGAGTGGAAATACTATTTCTACATCTGCACATCTTATAGCGCTCATCTCGAGTTATAATTTGGGTTTATAAAAACAAATGTAAATGAAACTCCCAATATAAAAATACATTTTTAATCTTTTAGCATATAGTGTTATAGTCTTAATAATAGTAATTTCACTTTTGAGATGTTGTACAAAAACAAAAGGATGCAGATGGGAGATGGTTGGATCTGAATGTAAATACAGAAGCCAGGAATCTCTGGAGGCCATTATTAATCAGGGAATTCCAAAATTGTTGGACAAGTTGCACATGAGAAGGATGATTCCACCTTAGGAAAAGACATCTTAGGTCCCAAAAGCTTATGTAAAGTTGTGTCTTTTTCTGTGTTGTGTCAACGTCAACTAACGACTGTGGCTCTTAGTTTGCCCAGACATCAGTATCCTGGCTATTGAAAATATTTCATGAGATGATTCCTTTCTTTGTAAGAAAAAAAATGATTTTAAAGAAGTCTGTTTATTTTTATGCATATTTAACTCTGGAATTCAGATTTTTTTATATATTTATATAAATATAATTATATATATTTTGTATGTCATGTGTTACTTGAAATATAAAAGGTGAAGAGATTAGGTCACCGGTGGATTTTTTCCCAGAACTCTTTTAAGTAAATATACATGCAATACATTATATGACTATACTATATATATATGTCTTTTGTTTCCTGGATACGGTTAATATTTTAGAAGTAACCCTTAAAGATTTCGTTTTCTAAAAGCAACCGTCAGGTTGATTTATGTGAAATATATCAGACATTTTCCCTAGCTTTTGTATGGTTGTTTCATTTCGTGCCAAGTAACCTAATATTTCATTTTTTGCATTGAAAACAATATTTGCTTAAATAAGTAAAGAGCTGTTCGCTAAAATCATTTCATCAGAAAAGAATAGTCTAGAACATAGGAGTTGGTGATCGGAGGGGGGGTAAGCTTGTTTGGGGCAAATATGGGTATAGGAAACAGGGGGGCTTTTTTGTTGAAAAGTTGTTCTGAATTGAAAGATTTGCTATACTAGCTTTTATTATTTCCCTACATTTATAATCTGAAGTTGCAGGCTATCTGGTCCGTACTCAGGATCTTCTATCATGTCTTTCTATATATTTTTTATCCAGCCATTAAAAGCTATTGTGTGCTGGACACGACCAGGTCTAAATGCTGTGTGCTCCTTTTATTTGGGTCGCAGTAATATTGAACCATGTGGTGCGGCATGCCGGCAGGTGAAAAGATATAGAAAGACAGGAATGGCTGTACATTATAAAGCTTATCTTTGGATTCAACTATTTTTTACTATTTTTTATGAATGTTAATTAGACAGCAATAAAAAGAATATGTCCGCCTGTGAGATTAGGGAGCTGTCTATGTAAATAGTATGTATTCTCTGGTTAGCATGGCACATTTTCCAAACATATTCAACCAGGCCGGGATTTTCCGGAGCACCACGCTAGATCCAGTACCATAAAACTTCAGAAATGGTTTATTTGCTGGGATGGTGATGGATAAGTGGTAAGCCTTGCCGCGAACGTGGTAGAGGTTAGTAACAGTGTGTATGGCGCAGGCATATGGCTTCTTTAGCCCCTTTCTGGATGCAGGACATACTGTGAGATCACGCAATTCCCACCCTTGAGGATGCAATAATTGGACGTCTTGCAGTTAAATGCCCTCCAGTGCCACACATCTGCGGTAACCGTCGTCAGGACTGCTGATGCCCTTTGAGTCAGCGAGTATGAAAATAAAGATCTCTTTTGGCCCCATGCCCGCCCAGCTATACCGCCAGAAAAAGGGTAGAGCGGTAACCTTAGGGCTTGATAATCGTGCCCCGCTATACCCCCTGCCGTGTGTAGTTATTCCACTCCAAGTAATGCCCCAAGCCCCACTCGGAAATTTTCATTACCTTGCATATGCGCAAATAAACTCGTTTGCAAGCGCCTTCCCAGTTCCTGTGTTTAAACGAGATGAGGCTACACACATATTTTGGCTTATATTTGCTGTCTGATATATAAGAATCACAGTTTTTATACTTTCTCTCATAGTATATTCTTTACCCTGCTTTAGTTGAGGTGTTTTGACACATTCTCTCTAATTTGTTTTCTTAACACATTTTGCAATCACGATATGTAACAGATGTAATGAAGCTTTTCATAGTCTAGGGATTTAATGATTGCTTTCATATGTGCATTTGTAATTAGCTATGGTATTGTAAGCAGTTATCTTGGCGCGCCATAATTTGGTGGTGTGACGGACGCTGTGGATTGATACGTAAATGAAAAATGGCAGCAGTAACTCAACTAAGTTCTACCAGTTGCTGCTTATGTATTTCAGAAATAACAGTGTCTGAGTAAGTACAGCATAAACATAAAATCCCCCTTAAAAGGACAATATCATGCGGCATCTTTAGTATCCGTAACCTAAATAATACTTAGGTATTAAAAGAGCAATATAGATTTTGTAAAACTGTAATATAAATATTGTTTTTTTCAATCAGTGAACCATATAAAACCCCAGGGGCTTAACTGCATCCCTCATCTATCCAAAAATCATAGAATGTATCCCTGTTGCTGAGCCCCCCAAGCATCTGTATGGCTTACGCTGGTGAAGTAGACATGCTGTGCATGTATGATAGCCCTGTGTGTTGGAACATGTGTAACAAACACAGATCCCATGATCCATCAGCAGGCAGGGCAGGTAGGAAAGAGGAGTAAACTAAAACGATAGTAGCAAAGTCAAGTAAACTAAAATGGCACTTTTGTATGGTACCAAAGTACTCTGTCATCTAGTCCCAAAACGACCCAACTTGGCTCTGCTAGATCGCTGCTCACCTAACATTCTTCTGAAATCATCAAAGGGTCTAATGATCTTCATACATGTGATGTCACTTTTGTTTCATTGATTATCTGAGACCTCTGCTCCAGCTAATCACTTGCATCTCATTTAAACTCTTTCCCCCTGCCCTGTGTGACCTACAACTCTCTTGGGTGTTTCTTGAGCCCCTCTTTCGTTGTTTTCGTTACTGCTTCCGTGTACTGTATCTGTTGGAATACTAGTGTAGTCAGGTTTTTGGCCTTCATTGTTATCTTTAAACTGAGGACTGAATGTCTCCCTCCTGACCTTTATTTCTGCTCTCATTCTTCATCTGTCATCTGTCCTTAAAACTTCCAAAAAACCCACAACAGAACACAAGCAAAACTCTTTAAGCCTTGGGATCCTACCTTACTCTTCTTCTTTCCGCCATGTTAGATTTATACCCCGCTGCCTTCAAATGCTTTTCCTAATGTATATGTCTTTATTTCTTATTTTGTATACCTGTTTATTATGCACATATGCAAAATGCTTTTTCCCCAGGCGTAAGTGAGACAAATATAACTCCCTAGTGGTAGGCATTATGGTTGAGCCCCGCTATCACCTGTCCATGCCACCACAATTAAAGGGAAAACGGCTTTTTTAACACATGAAAACTCGGCACATCATGGGGAGGCTTGAGGGATTTAATTGATTTAAAGTAAAGGAAAGCATATGTCTATATTTGTATATCACTTCTATTCCTTTAAGCCCAGACCCATACAGTTGTATTTCCCTGTGGATTAGCCATTTTTTTTAGTTTGGAGCCCGTGACATTTGGTGGATGGCTTCTGCTGTGATCTGTTTTCACCCAGCTGTTATTCCTCTTACACATCCATGAAATATTTCTCAGCATTTTCTAGCTGTCAGATCTCCCATTGTGTCAGCTACCTATAATTTCTAGCTTAATGTAGCAATGTACTATTTTTTTTAAAACAAAGCAAATGTATGCAACATTGATGCGTAATTTTCATACGTTTTTGGACTGCTAACAAAAAGGCACACTGGTTAATAAAACGTTTTTCATGTTTTCCATTCCTAAGGATGAATGTGTTGTTCAGTATTGTTTAAAGTTGAAATACCTTCCACTGAGTTAATTAAAAAATAAGGAGAGAGATACAAAAAAGCACAGACAACCTCAATAGGGAAGCAATCATTAAAGTGTTACAAAATAGCTACACATTAGTTTAGTCATATTGGTAGGCACTGTAGATGGCACGGCTATAATAATTTATTTATATATACATATAATCTATAATCTATTATATATATCATTTGATATATACTGTATTTGCTCGATTTTAAGATGACCCTGATTATAACACGACCACCCAAAATCTGAATATTAATTTAGGAAAAAAGAAAAAGCCTCAATTTAAGATGACCCTACAGAAAAATGTTTTACTAGTAAATATTAATTCACATGTAAACTATTTTTTTCATATTTAATAAAAACTATAATTGAGAAAAATGCATTTTTTGTTTTTATTTCCTTTTTCTGCCAATCTGACCCCAGGCTTACCACTCTGCCCCCCAGAAATGCCTTTTACCCCCTTATATGCCCAGAAATGCCATATATACCCTATGTGCCACTCTGCCTCCCAGATATGCCTCTTGACCCCTATTTGCCACTCTGCCTCCATGATATTCCTTAACCCCCTATATGCCACTCTTTCTCCCTGATATTATTTTTAACCTCCTATATGCCACTCTGCCTCCATGATATTATTTTAACCCCCTATATGCCACTCTGCCATCCTGATATTCCTTTTAACACCCTATATGCCACTCTGTCTCCCTGATATTCTTTTTAACCCCCTATATGCCACTCTGCCTCCAGAAAGCCCTTATACCCCCCCATATGCCACTCTTACCCTCCCCGACTTACCAGTGCTTCCCTAGACTTCTCTCGTGCTTCAAATTCCTTGTTGTGTATTGGGGGCTGCCGGTGCGATGCGCACAGACAACCTCTGCTGCTGCCGGCACTTCCACCGGGGCTTCTATGAACGAGCACCGGAACATCATGTGACGCCGGTGCTCCATCATAGAAGCCCCGGCAGAAGTCCCGGCAGCAACAGAGGTTGTCTGCGCGCATCGCACAGACCTCCACCGGCTGCCGGAGAGGAGGATCCGGGTCCCCTGCAGCACTGAGGGGGATCTGGATCATAGTCAGACCTCTATTTGAGGTCTGATTAGGAGACAACCTCGAATATAAGACAATGGTTATTTGCTCTGAAAAAAAACTTGTCTTATAATCGAGCAAATACGGTATATCTATATATCATCATTGCTTTTCACTCCTCTTCGTCAGGGGAAATAATCAGTGTAAATATTTTGGAGAAAAGTATGTGGACAGTGGACACTGCATCTTATTAGTGAATTGCTGGCAGAGTTAATTCAACCACACGGCCAGGTGATGTCCATACACAAGCAATATCCGCTTAGCAGTAGAGCTGTAGGTTGTGCAAGCACACAGAATGGGACTGCTGCGTACAAAAAGAACACACTTCTGTCCTCAGTTAGAACCCTAACTAGCAACCTCCTATTTGCCTCTGCAAGCAACATCACCTGGGTAACCCCTTGTGTTTTATAAAATGGGTTTCCATGGCTAAGGCTAGGGTCACATATGCATTACCAAGCTTCAGCTGCAGTGGTAAAAAGCCCACCATTATTGGACTAAAAATTTTATCTGGAGTGATGACGCTTTGCAGTCTGATGTGTTTGATGGATATGAATATGCTACCTGTCTGACTGCATATTGCCACCTGTAGAGTTTGGGGATGAACAACATTGCCGTTTTCATGGTTTGGGCTGAGACCTTTAGTTCAGAAGAAAGGGCATCTTAAGGCTACATCGTGCACCAGACATTTTAAATATACGCTGCTTCCAACTTTGCAGAAATAGTTTGGGGAAGACCTTTTCCTGTTTCAGCAGGACAAAGCATAAATGCTTGGTTTGTAGATATAGCCATGGAAGAATATATCTGGCCTACATCCCATCAAACACGTTTGGCATTAATTAGGACAGCAACTGCAAGCCAGATCATTCAACATTACTTCCTGACCTCACTAATACTCTTGTGCTTGATTTCTCCATCAATTCTTCCACATTTACTTGAAATATTCCCAGTGTAAAGGTTGTTATGGCACCAAATGAAGGATATTAGAATAAGTAGTTTGAAGAGCAGGTACCCACATACATTTCACTGTATAGTTTATGCGGTTCAAAAATATTGGACTATTTCACCTTTTGGAAGCAGAGGTCTGTGATTGAAGGTGACAGGACCAGCCTTATCTTATGAACGTCCTCTCCTGAAGTCCTCTCCCTTCTTCTCACCTGACATACAAAGCCAGCCTGAACCAATCAACAGCAATCAGCAGTATGGGAGAGAAAACATAATGGTGAGAGAAAAGCATTCAAGTCTTGAGAACAAAAAAGTTAAGATACCGTTCACCATGATATACAGATAATGTGAGTTTAAAATACGTATATATTGCTGAATAAACGAGTATATGTATAGAACTGCAAAATGTACACGCACGTTTCTCTGTAAGCCACTATGCTGGTTTATTTGGTGTACTGTCAGCTGCAGTATCTGGAAAAAGTGGCAGGTCTGCCTTTATTGTCATACAACACACACACACACACACACACACACAGCACTGTATCCCTGGTACGTATGTCCAGCAGAAAAATCAGTGCAATTAGTTATTCTAAAGAGGATATCAGCATGATCTCATCCTATTATAATTCAAACTAGTATGAAGAAAAGTAATTTTGCTTGGCTGGGAGATAAGAATGGCTGAGAGATAAGAAGTACTTAGTCTTATAAAAATGTTCATTACAAGAGCATAACATTCCAAAAAAAAGAATTCATGTAAAAGGTCACGTATGTGGAACAAGAAGGTCAAACTAGACCACTTAAGGGTGTGTTTAAACATAAATACGATTATAGAAGGTTGTGATGATAGATCCCCTGTAACTAAAGAGAAGCGAATGTCCAAGGCAAAAAAATATATATATATATCTATTTTCAGAATGAACAGCTGCTTTAAGACAAATGATTCTAACAGATTAATGAATCAAGGCCAAAAGTGATGGAATCCCCCCCCCAAAAAAAACCCTCTTTGATTACTAGTACTGTATAGTTTTTGCTATTTTGCTGTCTTTAATTTTTAAGATCAGAAACAGTGTTTAAGGAAAAAAGAGCCAGGTTGCTTATTTTGTTGCTGCACCAGGGAGCGATTGAGCACCTAAAGAATAAGAAACACGACTGATAAGCTACAAGGATCCGCCGTGAAAGGACCATGGTTCTATGGGACAGAGTAAATAAACTTTGAAAACCTGAATCCCCTTGAAGAATGGCGTCCGTCTTTACTCCTGTTTACTTTATAGCAAATGGCTAGTGAAAGCTGGCTTGTGGATGCATATTTTAGTAGATCTCATTTCAAGACACCCTGACATCCATCATCACTTGGCCTTAAAAAGGTTAAAAAGGTGACAGTGTTTTTCTTTCGCTGCACGGTTAACTCTTCCCATACTGGAGGATCTCTGGACTGTTTTGTAGTGCGGGCAAACCCTTCATGAAGGCCACATACACCACATTTCCCCATCCACTCCACCCTTTACCATGAAAAATATATTATAAGGGGCTTGGGGCAATGCTTTGGATATAGAATGCATTGGTATGGGGGAAAATGGAGTGGTGCATGGAGAGTGATCATGAAGTTACTCTTGCCTCTGGTGGCACCCCTAAAAAGGTGATGCTTGGTGCACATGCACCCTGGGTTATGGGGAGTTCAGCTCTGGTAGGAAGTGAGTGTCCTGTGATAGAGAAGTCCTTAAAAACAGTGTAGAAAAACAGTCCTTAAAAACACTTGTAGAAAAGATTTAATAGCTTCCCATATTTCGTCCAATAGCTATCATCCAATAGCCTAAAATCCCTAAAAAATCAGTGTCTCCCAGCTTGTAAAAACATAATGTTATTAGATTACAAACTCCTATTGACACTGTACACGTCTGTTGGTTTTCTATATTTTTCTATATCAATAACTGTAAACCCTATACTGTAAACACTATACGTTAAAACTTTTTTTTTCCCTGGATTTGGCCCCCTTGAAACCCAGAAATCTCGATGAATTTTTCCTGGAAAAACACTTTCTAAATAAATAAGATAAAGTTAAAAGTATTTAGAAATTAATGTAGCCCGCCATACACCATGCATATTTTTATTATTTTTCCAATTTATTCCAGAAAGAGTATTTAAGGTATGTCAGCTGAGCTTATATTTGTGCATCTGTATCATATTTTAGTTAGTGTATATTTTCCATAGAATAAAATTATTATAGACATTACCTAAGTTTTTACTCTCCCCATGCTTACTAATTTACAGATATTATTGGAGATGCACTAGAATGTTGGAGACTGTTGTTTCTATAGACACGTGAAGGAAATCATCCCAAATCACTGTTATTTTCTGGAGTTCAAAGATATCTCCGTTTTGTGCCCATTTTTCTGATGTTGACATAATTAGTTGTGTATTTTTATTCAGTGAGTATTATTGTAAATAAATGCACTCCACATAGGCCTGCTTGCATGTTTAATTAATTATACATAAGATCTTCTCCTCGATCAAAATAAACTACTGGACGCAACCTTCAGGATATGCCTGACCCAGAAAATTTCCAAATGGCGTTACATTAACATTCCAAAGCCAGTCGCCAAGATTATGTTTAAGTGACACAAATGGAACTGTGGAACTGAAACAAATTGGCTTGATGGATGTTCTAGAGCTGTGTTCATCACCAGTGACGAATTTGTGCAAGCTCACTTAAACAAACAAATGTTTTGTGATGTCTTGCACAGCTGTTCTGCAGGGTTTAATCTAGAATTCTGCACATCTGCCCAGGAGATAACATGCCGTGATGTTTTATTCTGAAAACATTAGCCCAGGATCATTTTTTTGTGCCTTACTGTGAGTCAAATTGCAGGCATCTTTCTAGATTTTAGTATTTATGTAGCCTTCTAGTTGCCTGTGTGGCCATCCATTCATCCAAACTCAAGCAGGCTATATCCCCAAGATTCAAACAAAGTAATTGCAAAAATAAGCTGTAGTGCTTAAATAAAAAGACTAAACTACACATTTTTTATGGACAGTGAAAATATTTTATCTTTGCTTATGACTAAAGGTCAGAATTCAAAAAAAAATGCTGATACCAAAGATTTATGACGGCCTAACCTAGATTTCTGATCATCTGCCTTGGCGCTTTGCTAAAGAATTGCTGTATGCTTATTGTGTTCCAGAGCAAATGAAATAGTTTATAGACAACATATGCAAATATAAGGAGATTAGTGTGTGATTATTAGGTGTGCCCACAGGGCTTTTTCTGTAAAGAGTTGTTTATCTCAAGTGACATTTTTTTTAAATTACATAGAAGTAAAAAAGGGAATCAAATGTAACATCTACAGCTACACTTTTTAATACACCTCTTCTATCCCTAGTTATATTTTGCTCTGTTTCTGAGTCCACAAATTTGTTTCTTTTTTAAATGTTGTATGGCCAATGGATGTTTCCAGCAGAGTTAATTGTCTAAAAATAAAAAGTTCTAGGCATCATCCCTATGTATAGTTGGCATAGATTTAATGCCAATCAACTGCAACTCTTGCCATGTCCCTAAAAGGGGCCAGGTTTTCATCCTGGTGAGACCCTACTGGGAATCAACAGTGGGTTCCATTATTCTGCTGTCTGATGGTAACCGGAAGGTCAATCCAGTCTTACCAGCCAGTACAAATCAGTCAGGGTATCGTACCAGAAATGAAATTATCCATGCCCGGTAGGACATTGTTCCACACGCAGCTGATCTGCCGCTTCAGAGGCATATTGGTTGCTGCATTGTGCGGCCACTGGCTGTATGTACCCGATCACATGCTACGTGTGGCCTGTCATATCCAGCCATCGGCCATGCCAATGTTATTAGGTGGCCATCAGTGCTAGGACCTCCTCGTCATCCCCAGTCCGTCCCTGTTGTTATCCAATGTTTTGATATGTTATTAGTTCATTCATATGCTGGTTGAGGTACGTGAATGTAACACAATAAAGACATGGTATTGACGTGAACCACTTAATTTTCTTAGAGTTTGTAGTTAATTTTCTTAAATTAATTTTATGTTTCCAGTTCTGGCAGCCTTTCGTTTTAGTGATTGACAGGTTGATTTCCTACATTAAATCAACTTGACTTCATAAATTGTGAGTGTTCCTTAGAAGGCCTCAAATGGGGGGAAAGAATTCCAGAACATTTGCGTACAACCTGAAATTTTTACGAGAACTGTCTGAGGACTCTTTTAATTTCTCAGACTCTGTATCTAACCCTTTGAGTTCCAGTAGAGTAAAGCAAACTACTCTGGACTTAAAAGTGCGAAACCCTGAGAAAGCTAGTAGGGTACCAAAGTTGAACCCACTGAGTTCATGTTGTCTATGACAGCCGGAACATACTGGAAAAGCTATAGCAGCCATGACTACAGAAAAAGCTAACCAACACTGCATTTTATAGATACTCGTGTTTCAAATTAAAGGCTCGGGAGACAAAGGGCATGAAGCCTAAATTCGGGGGAGTTATGTGCCGCTGAATGGCTCTACTTAAGGCTCCACCTCTTCTGTCCCAGGGGCGGAGCGTATTTACTTATTTAGGCTGCGGGTGTCTCTCAATGATACACAACTTAAACGTAATGCTGCCTGTGCACAGGGTAATGTATTGCGCATAGGCATTATTTTTATGCCGGGACCCCACAAAAAACAGGACTGTCCCTCCCCTATATATGTGGAACAGCACCTTGCATGTTCCCCATGATCTTGAAATCATCAATAACTTATAAATTATTTTTTATGATTGTTGTGTATGCATTTTAAGAATTAATGTGGATACTTTCCTTTTTTTGAGATTTTTTGATGAGGGCATTTACATTTCTTTCTCTTTGTGCAGTGGCTTTGGGATTTCATCCTTTCAGACTATAATTTTGCCGAAACAGGGATTTTTCCAAAGCTTTTTCTTCATAAAATCTACATTGATGTGATGCACGATAGCTTGATTTCTTTGTGGTTCAGCTTTGAACTCTGAAAACAAACCATTTCCTTAACACACGCTCTTGTCTGCATGATAAATGCAGTTCAGTAGTAAGGCACAGATCCAGAAATGAGTTTTACTTTTGTCCCTGGTGAGAATAGAAAAGTTATATCTTTGGTGGAATTCCTTCAAAACCAGAGCTTTGTTGACAGCACATTAGGGTCCTTTAGGAGGAGAAGAAGAATGAAGACTGGCTATAATGTCATTCAGTTAAATTCTACACCTGAACCATTTCCCATCACAGGTAAAGTAGAGCTAAATAAACAAGAAATGCAAAACACAAACAGGATAATTTATAATGGAGTTTCAATTAAGTCAATTCTTGTGACAATAATATCTGAGGGGATTAGCAGGTCAGAGATGATAGTCGGGTTTCTGCATCAGTAATCACAAAACAGCCTCATTACACATAAATGCTGTAAAACGCCAAAAATCACAAGCCGAGCCTTGGCGGTATCGGAACTCGGATCCAAACATATAAAGGCAGTTGGCGTCTTTCTGACAATTTTATTTTAAACGTTCCCTTGATTTCTGTTTTGAAATTGGCAGTGTTTAGTAACTGGAAACCTATTTGAGTATTAGCCGGTGGTAGTTAAAAAGCTATTTATTTATTTATTCCTGTGGCCAAAATCAACATTTTTGGACAAAGCCCCCCAATCATTGCTGAAAGGGGTTCCTTAAAACAAACCAGATTGTCTCCTTCCATCTTTATCTTAATGTTTTTACAATTCTTGTGCAGACTTTTCAACATTCACACATTCAGTGATGTATCATGGGCTAAGGTTAACAAAATGTGATTTTTTTTTTTGTTGAGGGGTTAAGAGTTTCATAATGCAGGTTCCAGTTGAAAATTCCAGTGAGAAAGCCAACCTTAAAAAATGATCTTTGGTTAAGCTCCAGGTCATTTAAACTCTCTTGGAAATTTTAGTTCAGTAGTGAGACTATAAACTATGGCCCCACTGCCTTTGTAAGACTAAACTAGATTGTATTGGCTAAAAAGCCCAATATTGATGGATTTGACCAAAGGTCAATTCAGAAAACAGCCTTTACATACTGTATGTATGTGTTGACACCTTGTCCATTTTTCGTTGACATACAGTGTCCCATCTTGGTTGTCGGGCCATCAGTAGATGTCATATTTGACTTGATCCTTGAAGGTCTCACGCTTGAAACATAGTATCTCTCAGATTATCTTACAATGAAACAATGGATGATGTGTATTGTCATGTAGCGCACTGAATAAATGCATCCTCGCTGTTATTGTGTATTAAAGAACTTGTTTGTTTTAAGTGTCATTTATATTGCGCATACATTTATAGGGTATGGCTAAACTAGAATTGACAGTCTACGACAAACTGCTACATTAGGTAAAGAGGGCAATGCTCTCCAGCCATTATTACATGCAATAAAATTGAGTATCCGGTTTGTAGAGTTCTTTTGACTCAGAGGAACACCCTATTATACTCAAATCTGGGAAATTCACAGAATAGGTGCCAGGAGCGTCCCATCTTCTGAGGGACAGAGCTAGACGGCAATAAGCAAGACCAGCCCCTGTTACACTTTAGCGGGAAGGAGTGAGTGTGACCAAGTGCCACTTTCCTATAGAAACTGACCTGGAGTCCTAAGGGTCCTAATAAACAGAAGAATATTTTCGGGATAAGCAGTACGAGTAATAAGTATATGGAATTTACGACATACACATTCAAGAACAGTTTTGATATGTTTTTAGCAGGATTGTATATATAAAACAAATTAATATAAATGTAGGTATATTACTGATCAAAGCAGAAATCCAATTGAAATTTGTAGTTAATGTTTTTTTTATTATTTTATGATGTGAATATGCTGGGTTTTTAAAAAAAAATCTTATATTGGAATCAAAAGCAGAAACAAGGATGTATGATTGGTAATTTTAAATGTGTTTTTTATAGCTATGTTACTAAGAAACTGTAATGAGGGCTGATGTTATTTAAATATGGAAAATGGTACGTTTATGAACAATTTTCATGAAAAAAAAGATCCGTGAGAAATGTAATAACACCCTTTGCCGTTCTTGCATATGAATTAAATGTGGATTGGCCATTTTTAACTTTGATGACAGTTTCCCTATAAACCAACAGATGTATACTGTTTCAATTTGAATGGGTCCATGTTGTAATGTAAACTTTGGAACCAGGCGATTTTCATATTTCACAAGAACACTATATTTGCATAATTGTTCGGATAGCTTGTGTTACAATTAAAAGGTAATCCAGACGTTCTGTTTTTCCCGATGCGTGGACACCGTGCCGATTGGCGGGAATATTTCTGTGCCGTGTGTGTTCATTTCTCAGCTGAATAGAAAAATGGGGTTTGGCTGGTTTGACAGAAATAGTTGTGGTTCTGACAAGCTGTTCAGAAACCTTGCAGGTCTCACAATAAGGAGAATGTCTTCTGACAGGCATGACGGGAGAAGCCAGAGACGCAGAGAAATAGCTTGCAGCAAGCGTTCTCAGAACGGGTTTACATGTGAGTTATGACCTGCAGTGTATTTTACCCAAGAACAATCTAACCAACCATTTCATCATTTTAACTAAGTCAGTGTAAACCTCATGAATCAACGTTTAGAGAATGACCTACAGGGGAGGGATAACTAGGAGATACTCCGTGCTGTACGTAGAAAGCTAAATATATTTATGTTAGTATGGGCATATATAAAATGAAAACATTGCACCGAATCCTCATTAAATATATATATATATGTATTTATATATGAAATAAACTAAATTTATATATTGTTATTCAGTATACAGTATGAGATATGGGTTTTTGGGTGGAAAGGAAAATACACACATGATCGTTAGTCTAATATTATATTTATTATTTGATCATTATAAATAATCAGCATAATTACAAACACAATAATTAACTGATTGTAATTTTAAAGGGCTGTCCAGTCGTACTTTCATGTTAAATGCTTATTGGACTTCATTTTACAGACTGATGCTTCCTAGTTTCACTAAAAAACAGCCAGGGGTGAAATTAAATAAGTCCAATAAATAACAAAAGTTCATGCAGTAAAATGGAGACTAGACGAGGTGTGTGTCCTCCAAACTTATCTTGTTTAACATTTATATGCAAGTGGAGGACCACCATATCACATTAGATTCATTCAGAACTTTCCTGAGAGATGAAGAAAGATGCCCAATGTTCAACTCAAACTTTAACCAACCCCAAATGATTATCTCAGTTACATTTAATGATGTTTTAAATTTTCTGCTTAGACTTATAACCATGAAAGTGTAAATCCACCCTTCTTACCCTTAAGGGTGTTGGTCACAACTTAACAAAATCAACAGTTATTCCACACATAAGATTGCCGTCCTCAGGGATAACCCTACAGGCTTCACATACACCCTGCTTTAAGCTCTCATCCTGAGGTGCCATCAGCCTCCTCAATCAATTCTTCAACTGTTCTCCCAAAGAGGATCACTGGCCAGGAATATTCCTCTTTACCTAAAAAATAACAAAAAGAGAAGCAATCACAAGATAGACAACCCAGAGCATTCGTAAGGTAAAGTGGGTTTGTCTCATCCACCCGCCCCTTACATTTACCACTGCAACAATGTTACCAGACAACAAACCAATGCTACCCCATTACGCTCACCAGCCTGGCATAGGTCAACTATCATCTCCCCTCCTCCTCTTTTAAGGTCAGGTATGGGGGTGTCAGCTGTTATAATGTAATCTTACAATTACCATTATTATTATTAAGGCCTGAGGCAAACCCAGGATAATTGCAGCCTTAACAAGCAACTGGAGACCACACAATGAAAAACCTTAGTATACTCCACACCAGGTTCCAAAACTATTTATAAAACAAGTTTTTTCTCATTCTGTTCCCTGCTTCCACCCCAGTTATTTCACCCAGTTCTTTCATTGTTTTATTTCTCCTGCGATAACCAATTTCTTTTATTTATAACCCATTGATTCCCTGCGACTGAAATGGGTCCCTGCAGGAGAATGGTATTTATATTTCTTGCGTCTCCCTAAGGATGCCTGTGTGGGAAAATTAACTTAAGTGATCTGAAATTTTAGTTCTTTTCTACAGACTTTTATAATATAAGTTATATATATATGCACACCGATCAGCCATAACATTATGACCACCTGCCTAATATTGCGTAGGTCCTCCTTTTGCTGCCAAAACAGCCCTGACTCATTGAGGCAATTATTTTTACTGATTTACCTTTATCATTCTGTCAATTCTAACATCCTTAGTGGGGTAAAATGAGTAGATTAGGACATTAATGACATTGTCCCTCACATTACCCCTATACAGCCAGTGGCGGGAGAATATAAATGTCTGTGCAAATTCTCAGAGACCTCAATGTTGGAAATGTGTCAACACAAAGTAGTTGCCGGGCCTGTGACTTAAATAATTGGTTACATTTCTACAAAATAGTGGCCACTGAAGCAAATTGAGGTTACTTCGTGGATCCCTGAAAAAGTATGCATAACAAACTCTTTACATGGTTGTGGTGCCACCTTTTACATCCCAATTTCACACATATGAATATGAAGAAAGAAGCTGGCTAGCAGTAAAAGAAGTTTAAAGCTTTGACATTTTTACCGTGATTTTACTTGAAAACGTCTCTAATAATTGCTCAACAAAACAGTCTAGTTTTCTCTTGAGGTTTGGTAAATATAATCTATGATGACTGTAGCTACTGTTGCTTTACGGAAAGAAATCTAAACCTTAAAATGTTTCACTGTACCTGTATTGCTTCCTAAAGGCAACTGGTATTGATTTATTTAAACAGATGTCAGCTCTTTAAAGGTTCTTTCAGTGACATATAAGTGAATATGCAGGAAAAATGTCGATGACAAGGCTACTGTCTCACTAACCTCACATTGGAAAAAATATTTTGCTTTGGACCTAAGAATCAGCCAAAAAAGTAATTTGTTAAAGCATTAGTGCATTACAATAAGAATTATATATATTTCAGCAGAAACAGAAGGTGTGCAGAGGAAAGACATTAGGAGACATTGAGCGAAAGCGTGAGGAAGAGTGAACGAATGAGAATGTGAAAGAGAATGAGTTTGAGAGAACATGAATAAGAGTTAATGAAAAACCCTATAAGATTCAAACAGCCCCAACAATTTTCTGGTTGTAGAAGAACTTCAATTAGTATTCTTGCTTTGGAAACATTTAACGGGGAATGCTGCAGTTGTACGTGGTTTTAACTAGGTACATAAAAATGAGCACATATGAGGATTTTTAATTATGTGGCAATAAATATATAGAAAGATCCAAAGGTGATACAATCTCAGTGTTTATTACACCAGGCTATTACATCATAGCCCAGTCCAGAGTATCAGTGTGACTTCACTGCATGAGGTATCACTGCTTTGGAGGTCTATACAAGCACAAGCTTCTCCGTGGTTTTTTATGATGTCCCCCATTGGAAATGCTGCCATGTTCCTTTATGGTGAGGCCAGCTTTGCTAGAAGTATACACAGGCTGTGTCTTACAGGGGGGTCACTAAAGTCGACTTCAGACCATAAAGGGTGGGAGACAGGAGATAAAATGTTTCTAGAGTTAAAAAAAAATTCTAAAATGAATCAAAAAGGAAATATAGTGGCCGAGGTGTTACATCAAATTATATGCCATGAGATGACATTATAGGTGATTACGATTGTAGGCCAGGTGCATGCTGGGAAATATCATTTGCACGGCATAAAAGGCAGGAAATGTTAAGTGCAAATCATTAAAAATCTTGTAAAAACTGCCAAAGAATTCTTAAAAAATAATATTTATAGCTTTGGGGTAAAACTGAATCACTTTGGAACAAATTAGACAGAATAATTCTGGTTATAGTAACGTAGTACATAGTACACAGAATAACGCGTCGCTGTAGTGTTTCTTTGATACATACGGCCGGGTTGCTGGGAGCTCGGAGAGGCCTCCGGATCAGCAAAAGGAAGGTTTTTGTTGATAGTTCTGCTGATGCTTGTTTAAGATTCGAAACACTTGTTCATTCAGTGTCCACATCTGGTGCAGACTGTAAGTCAGCTTTATGACCCCCTTATACTTGGCAGACGTAACGAGCCAGAGAAACGAGAGGAAATACTTCGCAAAGATGGAGAAACTGATACATCCTTTTATATTACGTTTGTGAAGCTACCATTTCTCTGTCAGAACGCGCATCGCAAACGTAAGGTATTTTACCATGAAATGGCGCATACGTGACCCAAAAGGGAAATAGAAAATGATATTTTAGATGCTTTTGTATATTCATGAAGTGTGTTACAGTTGTATTTTATAAAATATTAATTTGCATTTAGAAGAAACCAGCAGTTTTAATGCAACGCAAGTGAGTTGTTTTAGAATATACAACTTATTTATTCATAACAGCCTGGGTTTTGATTTGTTTCATTAAAATGTGTTTATTATCTATAACTCAAGGGGCTCTTTAAAGGTCTTACAAGTGCAGTTTTAATGTAGGCATGAGCAAAGCCTGAGCCAGATGCTAGGCCCAGCTTACGTAGCTGGACTTGAGCAGAGTGTGAGCATATCGACGATTTGTTTCGGGACACGTGATGTCATGTGTTAGGGATTAGCACATGTACAGTGCCCCCCAGTAGTATGTTGGGTGCCTAAACTAAGTTTACTCATGCTATGTAATGCCGGGTAGGAGCATGTGTATTTATGTGTCCTGGAAAGAATGGTTGCCGATTCCGGCTAAGTGTGAAGGGTCCTCACACAAGGGTCCAACGTGGACGGGAACAAGCTAGTTATACTGCAGTTCATGCACCTCCTTTCAGATGAGCTGGGGCAACTCGACCAGAACGACAACCGTCCAAAAAATAGTAAATACTGAAGAAGAGTGAACGCGCGTACAGATGGACCGGCAGCCTCTCCTTGATAGATATGTGTGGACGTCTGGCCTTGTAAAGTGAGCACTCGAAGTGTAAATTCATTAAAATTTAAATTAAACACAGAAATGATCCTCAGTAAAAAGATCAAAATCCTAATAAGTGGACCTGCTTTATATTGTCTGGTTGTGCCACCATCTGAGCGGGTTAAGCAATATCCCCAATGCCCTCTAACAAATAATAGAGGGGAAAAAGCCCTTTACACGGGTATTTTATAATTTATCTTAATGTTATATCATTATAGTGCGATGTAGTTTCAGACGAGTTAATAAGTGTTGTGCTTCTGGGTTTGTTTACTGGTAAATCAATAGCTTGGGTTTAACAATGACCCCCTAAATATGTTTTTCTTTCACATAGCTCATAACATTTAGAAGCTCCTTGCCAACAATCCAGATTTAGATCCATTCAATCTCCTTAAGTAACAAGTAACATGTGAAACGTTTTGGGTAGCATCATGTTATGTGTTGTGTGACTCTGTAAGGCATTCTGCGAGGCTCCCCAGAATGTTTGAGACGCTATCAGAAAACCCCCAGGTGGCCCTTGGCAGTGGCAGAGTCACAGAGAATTTATAGCTGTGACCAGGAATAGAGTAGAACTTTACAAGTGGAGAGGAGAAATGTGTCAAAATATTCCATTCAGCATTCATTTTACAATTAACAGTGCCGTGCGTGTACCAGCTGAAAGGTCTGAGCAAAGGTCAAGCCTTGGGTGCTGGAGACTTATGACTTTGTAATGTAGACCGTGTTTGAGTGACAAGATGATATGAGCAAAAACCATGTGACCGCATGTTAGATTTTTGCCATGTGAATGAATGTTGATGTGTCTGTCAAAACCACCTGTTGACCGGTGTGAGAAGAGTGACATAAGTGGTGACCACAGGTGCCTCGGGGGAAATTTTCTGCCTAATTGAACCCAATCATACTTTGAATTCTCTGAGTTACCATTTTTTTCGCAGTGCCGACTTTCAAGCTTTCCTGCTTAATTCACGTTTCCAATCTAACGCATACAGTGTAAGGATTTTTGCTGTTAGGATATTTTATCTGTCCCTTTTTATCCGCACCAACTGAACAATGCATTACTTGGGGCCGGTTGAAATCTGCCAGGTTTGGCCCTTTTATAATGTATAGAGAATTCAGAGAGCTGAAACCACAATTCTCCTGTTGTAGTAAATAAACTTGTATACTACAGGTCTCTTTTACTTTCTTTTGCGCTTAGTAAAAGCTAATCATTTTATTGTAAAAGGAATAGGTAAGATATTTAATATATACTGCGTGAGCACTTAACGCGGATTTCAGCATACATCTGCTTGCTTTGACAGCTCCCAACATCGGCTGTGATAATTCAGCTGTATGTTCTCATATTGACTGCATTACATGTAGTCATTCTGTAGGAAGACTATACAACAATATAGCAAATGGAGCCAGTAATGATATCATTATTTATGTCAATCCACAGTTACATCTGGATCACTTAAGGTGCCAGCGAGACACTTCTGACCTCCTTAATTCCGAAATTCAAAAAGGGATTAAAAAACGCTTTTCCCCCAAGAACAAATTAACGGGTGTATGTCATTAAAATATTTAAATGAAACCATTGCCATCTGTAGCCTCGTAGCCTGCAGCTGTTACGCTTGGGTTCATAAACATGGTCCTAAGCGATTTTACCATAAACTGCGTTTGCTGGTGGCAGTGCAGTCATGCAGATTTTGGGATTTGACCCTCTTTTAATTAAAACTTCAGGGCAATATTTTAAGAGCTCTACTGTCTATCAGGCTCAATTTCATTCAGTTTAACATGTGGTTACAGTCTACACAAGCAGACTACAGAGACTTTAGTCCATGGAAGAAACGTTACCATCTAAAACTAGACCTGATATTTCCCAATTACCGCATCTAGTTAACATGAACACTAGAAAAAATGCAAAGTTTCCCAGGAATTAAAGAGTACTCAACATAACTCTTAATTAATCATGTATTATATATACATGTTTATGCCTGTATGTCTATCTTAAAAGGCAAAGAAGACTTTAAATTTGTGTGAATGAGGTATAGCCCTATTGATTTAACAGCATTTTGGACAATTATCCATTGATAGTTAAGCCCTATTGGAAGGGGGTGACCACCAGGTTCACATTTTGAAATCTGAGACTCAGAACTGTTTATATAATATATATATATATATATATATATATATATATATATAGTGATTTTCAATCCATAGTCATAACAGACCATGAAGAAGCGAGATTAAGCAGGAAAGAAAAGGTGGACAAACAAGAAGATAAGTCAGAGATGAGTCAAACTTCTATATATGGAACAGGAATAAATTAAAAAGTATGTATCAATAAGACAACCAAATAAAATTTAGATTGCTCTAAAATGAAGCCACTGTATTCCAGATCCTTTAGAGTTTCAGCTTCACTCCTTAATATTTAACGAGAAATTGAGCCTACTGAAAAAGAAGTCCTGCTTCCAACTAGAGATGTGGCACAATGTTTAATAATACTGAACTATAGATCTAGGAATATTTTCAAGTAGATCGATTGGGAAAGAATATAATAGTTCTTTGTCTAAATTTTAATCTTACTACTTTGAAAGAAAAGGGGACATGCTCGTAATTTAGCATGTATTCCATACCAAGGAGATTAATGCATGATTAAGTGATAAGGTCATATTCCTGACCAGTATATAGAGTAATATATTAGTCATTTACCAGAACATAGATTATGCCTCCTGTCAGACTCACAAGATCCTATTCAGAGCCCTAGCTTGAGTAATCAGGGTGAAAACCAAAGTTATTTAAACCAATGCTGAGATAATAGAGCAGACAGAAGGAGACTCTTGCTGTTATGGACTGGCTAGACAGAAGGCTTATGCTAGCATTCTTCCCGTGATGCTCATGATAGTATAGGAATATATATCTTCCTATGTTTTCGTAAAGTGATAGACTTGAGAAAGCTCGCTGCTAGGGGATACAATTCTATGTCCAAGATGGGCTTAGACGAGTCAACCTGTCAGGCCCAAACTTTGTACTGTACCATCAGCAGCCTAATATTTTTGTCTTAATTGTCTTAAAGGTAATGGTTTATGTTCCAAATCAATGAGAGAGAAGTAGACCCTCATCTCTCACATAGGTAGTCAAAAATACATGTAGAGATTGTTTTATTTAACCCTGGTGAAAATATAGTTCATATTGTATACTGTTTCTGAATAGGTTATTGCTTTTTGTGACATTTTTTTTATTTAATCATTGGTAATTGAAACCAGAATGGGGAGCTGTTGGGCCCATATAAGAAGGAATACCTTCAAACGCTTCACTTTCCACTATAAAATGTTCTGGCATTGGGACTTCTCATATAAATGTGTGCCTGTGACCAGTCAGGATAAAGTATGTTGTACCTTCTTTGTCTTCTGTGATATTTAAAGAAGCATGTTATGAAACGCTGCTTTTATTACCTGTTTTTCTCAGCTCATAAAGTTCAATTATTTTCCCTACTTTGCGTGTGTTGGATGAAGTGGAGGCTACATTTACTTAACGAGTTTCACACATGACCGTTGTCTTTGGACTACTTGGTCAAGATTATCATATCATAACCAAAGTGATCATTAAATACGGTTCTTAAACTATGAGTCTGCTGTAGAGACAATTAATCCCTTGGAAACTGAGTGCATTTGCCATATAAAACAGTCTATTTTCAATTAAAGACTACCAAGTTAGAGGTCAGGACTACATCAATCTCCCACCAGAGGTGAAATGTGGCACCAAACCAAATGCGGCACTGTTTACCTCTTAGCCTGGATCTCGTGAAGTTGTATTGAGTTATTTTCATGGTTGCAATGGGATCAGGCATGCAGCTGTGGAGTGAAGATGAATCGGTGATCTCCCTCCTACATCATGGAATATCACGATTAGTATTAACAGTACAGGTTATTTCCTTGATATGAGATAAGGATCAATCCATGACTTGATCACATCAGGTGATCCCTATATGCTAATATTAACAGATCCTTGAATTCATGTAGGGGTGATAGAGTCCAAGAAATGACAAACCACACTGCACCACTGATTTGATGGAGCTTCAGTTATATCTTTATAAGAAGACCCTTACAAACTGCATTGAATTACTATACCTGTATACGCCCAAAGAGTCTGACGAGAGCCTGCTGGGTGAGCAGACTAAATATTATAATACATAGAATTATATCTGGTCACCAGCACCACTGCACTAATGTAGACACTCTAGACCGTATTTAGCAGAGCGTCAATCTTATTATACAATGCAGCGTGTTATCTACATATGTAATGTTCCTTCCTTTACCGCCAACTAAGGGGTGACACAAGCTGATGGCTCTCTGAATTACTGAATGGGATCTTTAGAGAGAAAAGTCTTTGTAGTCATTTCATAGTCACTGAGAGATGGTATCGCAAATCATCATAAATACTCCTTTTAAAATCTAGGGAACTATTGAGAAAAGGCATCTCTCATCGTAGGAATGATTTGCATTGCAGGCTGAGAGATCATTAAACTGCTGCTCCGGCAGGATTATGCAGCACATAGTACAGGACCCAGCTGTTAAAGAGAAGACAGACGTTGCGAGTCCATGGGGCCTTAGTCTCTCTAATTACCAGTCACACTGTTTTCACTGACTGCCAAACATTGTCAAAATGTTTTGAACGTTTTTTTTCCTTCTTCGTCGAGTTGAAATACCCAAGGAGAATAAAAACGTATTTTTTTCCCATCTACTAAGGGGCAAACACTTGTTAAGGAAGCTAGTGGTTGACTTTTCCGTTATAATAAATCCTGAGGGGATGACTATCCGAGACCTAAACTGACCTTCCCATGGAGATGCCGTAGAAATACTTAAGAAGTTCTGCCGAGCAAAGAGTTTATGAGATAAGAAAAGAACTGAGTCATAGCTTAATAGGGCTGTGTAGGGGATGGAGGAGATGCTTTGGGAATTCAATGACAACCTGCAAGCCCCTTTACCGAAAGCACCATCTGAAGTCATGTATGGAATTAGTGATGAAAGCATATCTGTGACTGCCCGATATAAATCATCAAGTAATAATAAGCATTAGCAATTAAATCACATTTTCTGTGGCAATCATTAAAGATGAACCAAAAAATATCAATACTGTGAACCAACTTGTAGAATGCAACTAATATGCAAACATTCTTTTAACCGGATGTTTTAAAAATAATGGGTAGACTAAATGTCATACTGGCCTGGAGGATATAAATATATTTCCCTGGCAAGTATAGAGTAAAGGAAACATTTTTTTCTGTGAGAAATAAATACAATTAAATAGAGTATATAAGTAAAGTTGGTGATTTTGCTGTAATAGGAGGACCACCAAAGGCGATGGATGAGATGTACGAAGGTCCAGCGTTCTGCTGTAGAGGACCTGGTAAATGAATCACGATTGGGTGACTGATTTACTCATTTGAAAATATGACAGCATGGTAGACGCTGTTGGAAACAATGGAAATTCGCAAGGTTCTGAGCCTTTGAAGCTTAGCTCCTCCTAAAACCTGGCTTCTAATATTTGAGCAGCTAGTGTGATAAACACCACCCTACAGAGCAATATGCCCCTCGATTATATCGATGATAATATACACATACCCTATGCCTGAGAGCAGTTCCATTGTGCTAATAAAGATGCTTGGTTGTTTACTGTACAGACAAATTGATAAAGACACAGACCATCCATATTTAAAATATATTTATTAATGACGGTACTACCCCCCCATCATAAAGTATACTCATTAAAGAAAGAAGCAAGTGCGACAGCGAGGTCTCCCATGAATACAATTAATAAATGGTTGGAAACTGTTTGTTTTGTAAACTGCTTGTATTTGAAAGACTTTTGTAAAATAAATAACCTCGTACAGTGCTCTGTTACTGCGGTGTTAACCCTTTCTGTGCAGTTTATTAATGTTTTAGCGAGAGGGTTAACATATATACAAAATAACCCTGCTTTATGCCGACGGAGGTAACGTTCACGGCAAGAGAAAGAAATAGTATTTTGCCAAAAAAAATGAATTTCAGGTAAAGATCTGTACCGTAGTGGTTTGATGTGAACTGAACAGCTTTGAAACAACATTGATAATTAAGTCTGTAGGAACATTACCCAGCTGTGTTCAGCCGGTGGTCTTACATTCCATCCATCTCTTTTCAATTTATATGGAAACATTTAGCGAAATATCAAAATGTAATATTTTGCCTTTCTGTCTTATGTTTCAGCTTTGGTTTGCCTTTGTTAATGGATTTTCTGGACAAATTTTGTTTGAACGGTGGTGCATTGGTTTGTACAATGTGGTAAGTGAGTCATTTTGGGTTTTGATTACACGTAAAAAGTGCCGAGAATTCCGTTCTTTGTTTATGTCTGCTAGGTTTATCATAGTCAATTATCAACACACGGCAACTTGCAAGCCTTCTTGTTAAGTTCGACTTTATTTTGAGAAAACATTTTGTTCTGGTGCAATGTATTCCCTCTATTAAAAACAGTTGTTGACAAGTAAATTCACTATAAAACCACATTTTCCATTAATCAAGTTGCTTCCTGGTGTCAATAAAACAGACTGGTGTCTTAAAATGCATTTTTCAACAGGAAATTAAACATGGCTATATCTTGTATATATGTTTACGGAAGGTATAACCTGCTGCGACACTTTGTTGTCTTTGGGAGCAGTGGGTGCGCATGTACAGACTGCTAAGACATTCTTCTAGGGTATAGGCTTTGTGAAGGCTTGGGGCTATCCGTGCACAGGGCAGGGCTAGTCACACATAGGGACAGGACTAGCCCCACATAGCCTTTAGTAGGTAATCAGTGGGCTAGATGCCACCTCTGCCCGATGAAAGAAACTGACCTGGGGCCATGGGGAGGCAATCAACCTGTCAGGAAGAGGGAAACCAGCTGGATACATTGGGGTTATGTATGAAAATCTGATTAACATAGCAACCAGTGGGAAGAACCGGTCAACGGGACTATTCTCAAGATTGTCTTGGTAAAAAAAGACAAACATTTCAAACTTTTGCATTGATTTTGCAGGGAAATAATCTTTATTCACCTTCTCATCATTTTTATGTTAAATATATTTAGAGCTGTCATATGTGGTGTTAACACAGAAAATAGCCATTTTTGAAACTATAGTGATTAAAGTTTATATATTATATATAGTTTCTAAGTATATTTTTATACAGAATGAAATGTGGCATTTTAATCTATTGTTATATATGTGCTAAGAAAGCTGACCCTTTCATCCACTTTAGGATAATAGTTATTATACTATTGAAGTAGGGGTTAGTCCAGTGACATGCTCCTTGGTGATCTAGGGACATATGGCTTCCAGAGGACAGATCTCTTACACCTTCCTCTCTAGTATGGCCTAGTCTCAGGCCATATGAAATAACTTCACCCCTGGGATTTTATTCTCATCGATTCTGTGCCCATTTAGGTCTCTGGGTAGAAGAGTGCTGGCCCTTTGTTACTTGCAGCACAGTCACAGCATGGCTTTATTGTATTGTTTCACCCCTTATTACCTGTGTCCCACGTCGATACACCGCCAAGTACATACCCCCCGCATAGCAGGCCCACTTCGGAACCCAAATACCTCTGTCCCTTATTTGACTCCCCTGGTATCTCTTTTCTAAGAGCTGAGAATGTTTGGGAGGTATGAGTGTATCACAGTGTTCTACAGACCCAAAATTCACAACGTCTGTACAAAAACAGCAGGAAATGTGTTTACAACTTAGACTGTTTAATGGAAATATATTATTCTTTTAAATGACTTACTGGGTTCCATAAATAGCTATTAATAGGTCACAAAATCACATAAAATGTTCCAGTAAAGCCCTGCCCCCTAGCCACACCACTAGCCACAAACCTGAAGACAAAGTTCCCCTGTTTGGCCACCTGAAATTTCGGATGGTATTAGGTAGCGTGTGATGAGCACCATAAGTGAGCTTCACGCCAAGACTTTTTATATTTGCAAATTTAACCTGAGTTTTATCTTTCAACATATAATGATACATTTGACTTGCTATGAGCTTTTTTCAATATCATCAACGGCCAGATTCTCAGTAGGTACTTCTGACATATCCCATATGAACACACATTACTGACATTATCCATAACATATAATAGCTTCATGTGTTCGTGAGCTTAAATCTATTGCCAAAAGTTAGAAAACCAAGCCCAGAAAAATACAACATAAATACTGAACATATTTACATAAAAACATATCACCAAGCCTTTATTGCACTTATGCACTTAAAATCCATTGCAATCAGCAAGTCTTGGAGAAAAGGAGCCAAGATAAATAGACACAGATCATTGATTTATACAGGCACACACCAAGATATAGTGAAGAAATTATAACCTTCAAAATAATTTAAGCTTGACAGAAGGATAATATAGACTAGTAGTAAATAACGGCCCTAAAGATAGGTCCACCATTACATGTGTTACGGGGGCAGTAACACCGACCTCAGGGTTCGGCCCATCACAGCGGGAAGGAGCAGCTTGACGTTTTCACAAGCAATGCCATCCTTGGAATCTTTCCCTGGTTATTGGAAACAATTGTCCTGCCAAACCTAAGTGGAACGTTCTATCTTTCCTCCGTGGTCTTCCTAAGACACATTAGTTACTGAATGTGATAACCTCGGTTTCGTTCTATAATGCAGGTGATCCTGGTTTTATGGATAGCCCCACCAGGGCATAATCAATCTTTACATCTTCTATTGTTCCAGTATTATTAGGACTGGGGTCGGGGGCTCTGCTGTATTGCCTCGTTTTTAAGTGATGAGTTGCTATAGGATTTTTTTTTCTCCACGTTTCACCACTTACTAATCCTACTGTGGTGAAATCAAATATGAACCAGTCACGCCATGTGCCATAAACTCAGTGAAAGTCCTTAAACGCATTGGGCTATAACATGTCTAGCAATCTTTGGATGTCAGTACAATATTCCTCAGCAAGAGGCTTGCAAGAGAGCTTTGAAATCCAGTCTAGTGAACGATGGTCTCGTGTCAAGTATCGAGTACAAGTGCCTATGCTTCTTAAGCTTTGAGGAGTGTGCACAGGCCCACCATGTAGCGTTACGTGAACCAGAGGTTTTCTGTCTTATAAGAGCAGTCTGTGGTTTATTGCTATAAACGCGGGGTTCAAACAGCAGTCTACGTGACAGTTCAGGAAATGAAGAAGCCGGTTTTTGGGATGTGAGTGAGGCTTAGTGATATGCGCTGCACAGGTGGGATGAACTTAATACTCAACTGGTGTAATTACAATAATGATTGGTGAAGTGATTTCCCTTCTTGTCTTCTTTGCAGATTTTCACTGCTTTACCTCCTTTCATGTTGGGAATCTGTGAACGTTCGTGTAGTCAGGACAGCATGATAAGATTTCCTCAACTCTACAAAATCACTCAGAACGCTGACGGATTTAACACAAGAGTAAGTCTGAATGGAACTGGAAGTCACAATAAGATAAACACTTAGCAAATTACACCTGCACCTTTGCACCAGAGCTTAATCCCACTGTTTTGTATACTTGCCGTGGTCTGGAATGTCTTCTTGTTTATGTTTTGTGCATTAATCCTTCGATGTGTGAATCTCCCTCTGGCCCTTAAAGGGTAAAAGACTTTAAATCCTTTTTGTGTGAATCAAATTGTAATTGAATAAGATGAAGCCCTCTACAACAAATTAAAGGATTTGCAACACTTTGGTGCATTTGATGCTGGAAGCTTTAAAGAGGCCGTGGAGTTAATTATAGCTTCTTGTAGACACCTTCTAGCTAGATACGGATAACCTGCAGTACCGGCCGGGTAGGGAAACCTGAGCACATCCAGCTAGGATTCTTCTGCCGATACCATTCCTGGCCATTTGAGGATTAGCCACAAGGGAATCTGGGCTATTGTCTTGCACTCTTGGCCACGTCGAGGCTACAGGGGCTACAACACACATTATGGGACTGGGCTGATTTCAGGCTCTGTTTTTTAATTCAAGCTATAGCTACAGTACATGGATGAGGGCCTAATCTGGTCCCTTGCCTATGGGCCCCGCAGTATCATGGGCCCTGGCAAATTCTGTGAGTAACAACTCCCGTCAAACCCTGCGAACCCTGCCTGGGCTGAGAAAGGATAATTAAAGGAGATCGTAATTAATAGCAATTATTAACGTTGAAAAATAGAATGAGTCACCAGACAAATATCTCTGCATTGGATGATAGGGAATCTAGCAGTGAGAAAACATACATTTAACAATTATCGATATAATTGATATAATTGAGAAGGACCCTAAGTGCTATAAGCAGAATGCACTGGTAGCCCTAGTATTAATGGCTTTATTTTTAATGCATGTTTAGGCGTAGGGCTGGGTGGTCTTTGATATTTAATAGGCCTGCTCCAATTTAGTCCTCAGGACCCATTAACATCACAGAACGTTGGTATTTTTTTTAAAATTAGCATGTCATTAGCCAATTATCTTGCGGATCACCAATATGTTAAGTGTTACCATAAAAACCTTAGCTTGGTGGTCATTTTCATGCTACGAATGGAGAGGAACACATATTATATTCTTTTTTTTAATCATATAAGTCCTTGTATTTATCACAACTATCCAGATCAAAGCTGGAGAAGGAGTTTAGTTATGGATCATTAACCCAAGAGAAGTTCTGTGGTAGAATATATATGTTGTATTACAGCAACGTTCAGTGTTTAAAGGTTTAATGAACAAAAATATTACAGTTAGAAATGTAATATTCTCATGGGATCTATGTATGTCTGTTCTCCTAAAGCAGAGGAGGGGTGTTAAATATTTGGTGGCAGGTAATGCCTATTGTGATCTGGGATAAAAGTTCAGCTGGGAACAGACAGAATATTATACCAGCCGACGCGAGAGCCCCTGGGGAAGGTTCCTGTACAAAGGCAGTGGCCAGAATTAGCTAGGTATTTATTACGAAATATCATGTTTTCCCCCTTTTGCCTTGTTAATATTTTATTGCTTTCACATATACTTAACATCCAGCTTTTGGAGAAATATTATTTATATGACAAATATTTTATAGCAAACACATGTAGGATGACATAATTATCAAATGCAAATGGAAATTCTTGGACATATAACCACAATAGTTTCAGTGTACCAGTTGGTGGTTTTTTGTACATCCTTTGTTTTACAGTCATGATATATCACAAATAACCTCAGCTATGGTGATTTTTGTGAACATTTTCATAGCTGAATATTGTTTTAATCTTTGCAGTATAGCAGGAGTTAACAGGAATCCGTAGAATTGCGCCAGGAGTTAAAGGTCTGTAAGAGCGACTCAATTGGTCGCTGGCAGGAGGCTCGTCTGGCATCAATCAATGAAGAGCAGCTGCCCTTCATTGGTTGATGCCAGTGGAGCCCCTGTCTCCGACCAAAAGAGTGTCTCTTACCGACCTTTAACTCCTGGCACCAAAGCTGTTTACAGTGTTAACCCCCGGCGACTCAAGTTTTTTTGTCGTTTTCTGACGGTTTTCTAGCAGGGGTTATTCCCCTGCTAGAAAACCGTCAGAAAACGACAAAAAAACTTGAGTCGCCGGGTGAAGTGCTGCTTCCCCGGGTCTCTGGGTCACTCTTCTCTTTCTCAGGGGCAGGGGAGCTGTGTTTAGTCACTGCCACTCCCACTCCCAACTTATTTCATGCTATATAGGACTAGCCCTGCCTTTGTCCACCCTCAAGGATATGGTAGCGTACCCTAGGGGTTCTCAGGTATGAACAGCAGGCATTGATAATTTGCTGCCATTGAAATCATAAAATATTCTTACACATTTTCATGGGTTTTTTTACGCTTTTTTTCTTAACATACCAGAGAGTACATGTCTAAGTGAACAGTGCCTTTGAGATACAGCGATCAGCCATACAGACAAGAAGGATTTTATAAGGAGTTAATAGGAATTGGTTATTTGCTGCAAACACCCCTGCAAATGCTTATTAAGTATACTGAAGTATTTACGCGTAGGGTTCCGGAAGCTCGCAGGTTTATGTTCCCCGGATAGTAGCAGTTTACGGCTTCTTCTTAAATGAGCGCGGTGGTTCTTAGAACATGTAGTCCCATCAGAAAGACAGAAACACATATTGTTCCACTCCTGGGGAGAAATTTAAACCGGCACCTTCCTCTCAGGGTACTGATTTGAGAAATTAGATTTCACCTTTAAGATGCATTATCTCATATTAGCGTCTCCTTTCCAGTGAATAAATCTGACTTATGTCTCCCTTTGTGCAGAGGCCAGCTGGCTACCTTTCAAAAAGAACAGCCACAAGGGATTTATTTTTCACATGCTTGCTTTGAATGCATACCTGCATATAGCTAGAACACTCACTCATTTACTTTCCCAAAATACTGATTCACATACCTCTTCTGCAGCAGAACTCCGTCCTAAAGAGAGCTGCCGGTCACCTATTTCCTGAAATATTGTAATAGGGACTTAAAAAGTCATTAAGTCAACAATAAATAATAATAATCAAAGCTTAACATCCTACACTAGAGGTCTACCTCCAAACACTTGCCGTTGTTTCCAGGCATGCACTTCGATGTCATATTCCCAGCTTTGTGTAACGTGCCAGAAGGGAAATATAAGAATGAAATATGGAAGCATAGAAACGTAGAGTTTGGAAGCAGATAAGAACCATTCGGCCCATCTAGCCTACCTGTTATTAGACTAGAATGCCCTCACTGTGTTAGCCTCTACCACTTCTGCTGGGAGGAAGCATCAGTCATCTACCATAATTCAATTTATTTCATTCCCGGGAGCTGGGAACAAATGAATATGAAGCACCTGACCACTTCTGATAGAGTCAGCTATGTGACTTGCTTGCGTTTTTTTTTTTCTCCTAGGTTTTTTGGGGTCACTGCATCAACGCCTTAGTCCACTCCCTCATTCTCTTCTGGTTTCCGCTGAAGATGCTGGAGCACGGTAAGAATTTGTTCATTTGTCAGCACATAGCAGTGTGTTTATTGCCAACGAAGCTGCGGAGTGTGTCTGGAGAAACAGTGAAGAGATACCAAGGTTACAGGAGGGAGAGAACATAATATTTCCCATTGACAGGCGCTTATTAACGGCTCTATGACCCACTAATCACTCTTCCAGATACTTTTTGGTATGACTTATTGCATTTTACTGACGTTTACTACATTCAGCTGTGGGCAGAAACCCTCCCTGTCCAGTTTCTTTCTCAGTGCGCAAAAATGACATTAATTTATGTTGTTCGTAAATGTTTTATAAATAAAAAAGACCTTGATGAAAGCATACTATGCAAACTCTAAGGTACAGAGCAATATTGGGCATGATAACTATTGTCATCATAGTTCTAGAATATAGTTATAGAATCTAATGATTTGCAACATAGTAAACCATATGCACTTGTACTAATATATATATATCAAATCAACAACCTACAGGAGAAAAATTCTGAATTCCACGTTCTGCCGGTTGAACCATGGCAGATATTTTGGTATCTTTACCTTGAAATTTAGTGATAAGTCTATGATGAGTTGCATTGGTTGGGTCCAGGACCTTGGATCTACTGAGGTTGCTGCCAAGGAGTTGCCGAGTTTAGTGTTAACCACCGACCCTGATGGATTTGATGAAGAGACGGCTCAACAGAACTCACAGGGTTTCAGAAGTGAACTGTAACTGCCGAATAGCATTCCGGTTGAGCTGAGTTGATCTGAATTTTACTCTTTCCCTGAACTCTGGTTAATTCTTTCTTCAGTCTTCACAACATCAATGATAAATGTATGTTTTTTTGGAACAAATCTTTTTTAACGGTGAATGCAAAAGGGAGATAAAGAAGTGAAACAAAGCTTGTCTTTTAGACACAGTGTGGGAGGCTCTTCTATAGACTTAACTTTCTGGAACTTATTCAAGGCAATAAATCATATCCATTTAATCAACATATTTTAATCCACATTCTTCAGCTAGTCTAATTGTACTTGCGATAAATAACTAAGTGAGTTGCCAGCATATGACAAGGAACTGAAGGTAAGGGAACTATAACGCAGAAGACCCAAGAACCCTGCCACGGCTATGTCATTCATAAGATTTAGGATGAGTAATTACACTGTATCCAGAGTGTGGGCCAAGCCAAAAATAAAGGGTTTGTGTCAAAACATAATGACGATATAGAAAACAAAAGCATTTGCATTGATTTATGGAGAAATTGATGGCCACAGATGACCTCTGTGGCGTTTTACCTTTAGGCAGCCTTTAGTTCTGTTCTAACCATTTAGTAAAGTGGATCGTTAGTAAGAAGACAAATTCAGTTCCACCTGCTGTGTAAAATGAGACCTCTTCCAATAATTCTTCAGAGATCTTGTGTTGTACAGGGTCACGTTTACATCTCATTACCAGCTAAGTGCAGGATCTTCTCGTGTACTGTTATGGAACCACTAACCAGAAATCTCAAGAAATTGTGCCTTTGGTTATGAAGATTTCACAATTCATTTTAAAGTATAACTGTCACCCACACGGAAAAAGAATGCTACCCATTTTGGGGGCAAATGGATCAGAATACATGAATAGTGTGCTTATGCTTACTGAGGGCACCATCAGAAGGTATCTAGAACATAGGAACATTTGGACCTTTTTAATATCTGTCTGTTTTAGTAACCCTCTTACCTCTTCAGCTATCTCTTCCTTAACGATGGTCACCTTTCCCCACCTTGTCTTTCTCATTCATTACTCAATCTTCTCCCTTGTCCTGTTCAGACCCAAATCCATTTCTTTTCTCCTCTCACGCTTTGTGAGTTCTTTCCTCCTTCTCCTCTGGTTTTACCCAAAATCCTTTTAGGCTCGACTGTGTATCCCTATCTATTCCGGTTCCTCCCTCTTCTACTCTGTCCGCTTGTCTCACGTTATCGAAACATAGAATATGACGGCAGATAAGAATCATTCTCCTCGTCTAGTCTGCCCATGTTCCCTGGGTCCTTGATCTCTTCTTATATTCAGTATAGCCGCTTGCATACCCCATGTTTAAATTCCCTCAATGTATTAACCTCTACCCCTTCTGCTGCCAGGCTGTTCCACTAACCCACCAAACGTTTATGTTCCTCCCTCTCCCATTTACTCCTATCCTTCCATTTTATTTATGACCTTTATGGTACCAGATCTTTTTGTCCTTTAATAATTGCGACATTTTATGGGGGTTCTTTTTAAGTGGCTGTAAAGAACATTAGAAGACATGATTGTTTTTCTTCTACCACGTACAATATTTATTTATTCCTAATTACCTGACATGAGAGTTCAAGCACCGTAGAATGTATTTAATTACAGTGCAACCTTATACATTTCTGTTTACCCCATCCTAAGACTACAGATCTTTAAACTATTTCTTAATATCGTTGAGCAACCCATTTCATTAAATCCGGGTTCGTATAACAAAAGGAGAGAAAAGTATAATTATTTGCACAAAGGTTATAAACTTCTTCCATTCCTGCAGCGAACCTTCCCAATAGTATTACATTTCAGCTGTTACTAGAGGGCTCTGGGTAAGTGCGACCTCGGAATATCAGAAGATACTTTTACATTTAGATTCCCGTGTCACCTGGATATGTGATATCGTTGTAAAGATTTCAATAGAAGACACTTAAAAACAAACGCAGAAAGAATGCCGAAGGCGCTGCATTCCACGGCCGAGTATTCTGCGTGAAAGTTACGTTTTAAGTTTGAGATCTATTGCTGCTTCCATTATCGGTGTTCAGTACCTCTTCAGCTTTAATAAATTACATATTACTCTTAAAAGGTGCGTACTTACGGGAGCCACGATTTGAATTACCTGGAATATTATAAGAAAAGTAAACATGGAGTTTTTCATAGCGGAGGGTGCAGATGTGTGATGATTGTGAAAACTTTCACTATGGAAACATTTTTGGTGGCTAGTAAACCGTAGCATTAGTCTTTTAAATGTGTGTTTGTATCATCTGACGGAGTGACCACTGAGATCTTGAAAGCTTATGAAACTTTACATCTTTTCTACATTAACTCAAGAAGGCGTCAACTTTTGTTAAAGGATCAATTTTCTCCTAATCGTTGGCAGTTCAAATCAAAAGTAAGGCGCGCCACCGGAAAACAGGTCCCAGTTCCTTTACAAACCGAATGTTACAGTGCAGAACCAGGATGTTTGTATGCCACGATGGCTCCTCTGTTTGGGCTTTTATATGTAGTAAATCATGGCAGCTACAGTATTTTTTTTCTGGTGCAAAAGTATGTATTACTAAGTTAAAA
Organism: Spea bombifrons; assembly: GCF_027358695.1. Lineage (NCBI taxonomy): Eukaryota > Metazoa > Chordata > Amphibia > Anura > Pelobatidae > Spea > Spea bombifrons. The sequence continues at coordinate 126,062,970 of NC_071088.1, forward strand.
AAAGGTCCAAGCGCTAGACCAAAGGGGAGCCCAGGCAAGAAGCACGTGCAGATGGCTCCGTCTCGGTCTGCAGAAAGGGCTTCTCGTAAAGCAGTTAACCAGAGTGCCGTGTTTTTCGGATGCAGATTCAAGACATAGCTCTTACCAAATCATAAGCGTTTTTGTCATTTTGTACTACCAATGTCCTACTTTCTGTATCTTTTTTCATGTATCGGTAATTGTTGCACAGATTGTGTGTGTGTGTGTGTGTGTATATATATATATAGATAAATATATATATATATACACACACACACACATGTAACTAGTAATTCCATATAGATCCACTTTTTAAACAAATATCTGATATATATATATAGGAAAAATTATATTTAATAATCCATGTGCTTCTAAACATCTGGTTGATCTCATTCTTACTTGCTATCCCTAGGGAAGAGCACATAGAAACGTATTGATGCAGTAAGTGTGATTAACCAACCTAACAGCCAGGCCTGCAAGATGTTTCTGGTCTTTGTGACGCCTTAGAAGCCAAATGTTGTGTCTTTTTGTAACGTATACTGTAGTAGCAATAAAGGGAATTGTGATGCTCAAATCACCTCTTTCCGTTTTATAAGCGTAGCCATGAAAATATTAACAACACACATGAATACACATAACATACACCATGCTTTGGTAATGTGCATATTTTATAAGTCGCTACTATATTGTACGTTGACTCGTAGGGTCATGGTGCGGTTGTTATATTAGTAGATCCCTGAATGGAAAGGGGATGTTTGTGGGCTGTGATTGGAAGGCAGCTATAGAATAAACAGTAAATGGAGAAAACATACATTCCACATACATATAGGTACATGTTATAGTCATTATCCTAAATATTTTAGGGGCCACAAATGGGTAAAACCATATTTGTAATTTTGTATTAAATATCAAACAGTTAGGCGCTAGCATAGAAATACCGGGGTCTATCTGGCTTGTGGGCTTTGTCTATCTTGCTCTCTACTTCTTGAAGGTTTAACATATCATCGGTAGGACTGGACTGTTCTCCCTCTATTCATATCTTATTACAGGAACTGCCAGGCTATGGATATCTGGAAGTTTTTGAGTGATTAATTGCTCGCCTGCCCGTAACCAAAATAGATGTAGGCAGAGCCGGCCTTAGGTGTTCTGGCGCCCTGTGCGGACTACTCCTCTGGCGCCCCCCCATCCCAAAAAAAAGAAAGGAATAAAAACTTGTAACAAAACCCCAATCACTATATACTACGCCAAACATTGATGTGGTGTAGGCCTACCACTTCATTGTCTGGCTTAGTAGTAGGGATGCACCGAAACGAATTCTGGACTGAAACCGAAACGAATTCTGGACTGAAACCGAAACGAATTCTGGACTGAAACCGAAAGTGCAGCATTTACCTGGCCAAAACCGAATATGACCCCCCCCACACCATAAAGAAATCTAACACTTTTATTTAAAGTAAGTAACACACCAAAATAGGACAAAACAATTAAATAACAATATTATATATATATATATATGATTAACAGCAATCACATTCCTATCATGCCCAGGCACACCCAGATTCCAGGATGTACTCGCAGACTTGGCATGATAGGAGTATGATTGCCCTATCTACCCCTTCTCACTCCCTTCTGCCCTATCTACCCCTTCTCACTCCCTTCTCCCTATCAAATCCACACGTACACTAATCCACACATATACAAATCCACACATATATACCAAACCACACATATATACCAATCCACACATATATACCAATCCACACACATATATACCAATCCACACACATATATACCAATCCACACACATATATACCAATCCACACATACACCAATCCACACATACACCAATCCACACATGTACTCATGCACACATATACTCATGCACACATATACTCATGCACACAAATACCAATCCACACATACACCAATCCACTCTCACTGAATGCTTTCCTACCTTTTCTCTTTTCTCCTTACAGCTTCTTTTCCTCCTCTTCTTCAGTTCTTCTGTCCTCTCTGTCTTCTTCCGGGTCAGAGGGCACGGACAGCAGTGGGCGCGGCTTCAGTGTTGTGCGCCGGGATCTGACAACAAACCCCGGCGCAGAGCAGCTGTTGCCGCACGGATCACAAGGGAGCGATATCGGAGGTCTTTAACAGCCCTCCGGCTCCCTTGAGTGATTTTAAGCCAGGTTCAAGGGAGATCCTTGAACCGGCTTAAAATCACTCAAGGGAGCCGGAGGTCTGTTAAAGACCTCCGATACCGCTCCCTTGCGAGCCTGCTCCTCCAGCGGCGGACATTACTGTCCGTCTCTGGAGGGGTGCCGGGTGCCCCCCTGATGAGCGGCACCCGGTGCGGACCGCCCCCCCCGGCTAGGTACGCTACTGGCGGCAGCAAACCCCGTGGCGGCGGCGGACCCCGCGGCGGCGCCCCCTGGAGTGTGGCGCCCTGTGCGGTCGCACAGGTCGCACACCCCAAAGGCCGGCCCTGGATGTAGGACCAAGATGACAAAAACACGAGTGGCTTTATCCTATAGAATTTAAGATGGGATCCAGCATTGACATCACTTGATGAAAAGATATTTACAACCAGCCAATTTTGCCCTTGTATTGTGAGAGCGGTTTCTGCTCATTAAATTGGGTCTATTTACTAAAAAGAGAGTTGGTGGGAGAGTTTGCAGGAGAGGGTTGGTTTCAGCTTCATCTAGCTGGAGGATTGTACAGTGGTACAGATATGGTGGCGCTATATAAGTCAATAAATAATTCATATTATTAGCTTTTATTTATATAGCGCCAGCAATTACACAGCGCTTCTTACAGTCCATATATTCAAAGGGTCTGATAGAACTGACAGACCAAAACAAACCAATACATCAGGTAAAGAGTCCAGATCACAAGCTTACGATAATAATGATAACCTGCTAGTGTTGGTCCTTTTTCATTAATAGTCAAGTGTGGGAGCTGAAACGTCATCTACCCTGCAAACTGTCCCTTTAATAGACCTTTTAGAATTAAATTCCCAGAACACCTATGTGAGGACTCAGTACAGAGGCACGGCTCGCTGAAACTTTTAGATGCCTGAGCAGTTGGCGATGACCAGCGATTCGGAGAACTAACGGAAATGTTGAATGCATTTCTAACGTGTCTAAACTAAAACGGGACCCCACTTTGCTTTGCAAAAAGCACAAAAAAATGTTGGAAGGCGGGAAAAACAAAAGCCAGAAACAAATGTTAGAATGACCTGGACAGTGGGAGTTGTTACACCCTTCTTGGAGCACAAAACATGACCTGGCCTGACCTCTGGCACACAGCTTGTCCACATTCACATTTGTTCTCTTAATATAAACTGTAATGAACCAAATATAAATAATAAAAAAGAATATTCCTTTCCTCCTCAAGTTACCTGCTCTCCATTCTTTCACTATTCTCAATACATGGGGTGCTGAGATGGATATAAGCTCCAGCCCATATGGTTCGGCCTGCTGGAATTCTTGAGGAGTGCAGAATGGACTTGAGTGACAGGTGGCAGTATGGCGTCACCTATATCTGGCAACTTGCCAGAGCCTCTGGATGTAGTGGTCAGTTTCTTAAATGTCAACCTTAGGAAGTTCCCAGGTATGGGTGCACCCAGTATCAACCAGCATCCTTTTCATTCATTTTTTCACACATAACTTCTCCATTTTGGCTTTATTTTTGTTGAATAAATCATGAAACGGTATAATATGTCATGTGATGTTCATCTTAGGTTGTATTTACCCAATGTTAAGGAGCAGATGATTGTTCTCATGTCCTAATATGTAAAACCATAGAATTCAAAGAGGGTGGACTTTCTGTTTAACACGACAGTATATCCACACACACACATGCTGTGTATTTACAATATGTATGCTTTAAGTGTCCTTATTGACCAACAAAAGTACACTATGAAGCCTATTAAAGCATCTATGATTCCCCACTCCATACATTTATTGGCAGACCGTTTTGTTGTGCAGACCTTTCTAATGACAGGCCTATTTCATGATAAATCTTTTCTAACATGCAGTTGTAAGTTGAGCCTAATTTTCCATTGCCCGCTTAATGGGAAAGATGACAAAAACCCCCTTAACATTTCAGTTGTGCAAATTGAGATTTTGTGGGGGGCTCATTCCTTACCTATCTGGCAATTTTGCTCAGCTTAAATGTGCCGTAAGGTGGCCACGTGGGAGCAGTGATATCAACAACACAGTCCTCTGTAGATTTCACAGCTCCCTGCTGGACCAGTCATGGGGATCAAAGAATCCCCCTCACCAGCCCCTGCTTAGCGCATAGTTAATTTTGAGTGTCTACCCTTCACAATAGTGAAGTCACCATGTGGAAATGTTTCTATCTCACTTCAGTTCACGTTCAGACTCGCGGTTTATTAAATAACTGTATTTGTCAGAAATATCCTTTTATCATTGTTAATCTTCATAACCATCGCTCTTTATTTGCAGATGCTGTATTTCCCAGCGGGCACGTTGTAGACTATTTATTCGTTGGAAACATTGTTTACACGGTAAGTTCTCTGTAGTAAATATAATAAATATGTTAAAGTGTTTCTGTACATTTAATAGTTTCTATCTGCTTGTGTTTTGCAGTATGTTGTGGTAACAGTCTGCTTGAAAGCTGGTCTTGAAACCACTGCATGGACAAAGGTAAGTGGCCATTCATTTCTCTTGTAGAAGTTTGAGATGCGCAAGCTGCTTATGAGTATAACCAAGTGAGTTTAAGGTGGCTCAGATTTGGTTCTCCGTGGCAAGCATACTTAGACCTCATATAGGACCAGTTGTTTTTTTAGTACAAATGATCACAAGTGTTTCATATGATGTCACTGTTGTGAATAAAAAAAGTCTGATCAAATTGTTTCTCGTTTCTAGTTCAGTCACCTGGCTGTGTGGGGGAGCATGCTCATGTGGTTAGTGTTCTTTGGGGTGTACTCTACAATCTGGCCAGTGATTCCTCTTGCCCCGGACATGCTTGGACAGGTATGTTAAAAACATATGTTTCAAAGGAGAAAAAAAGCATTGTTCTCTGGGGACTTTTTGTCTATCTCAACATTACAAACGACCAAAGAGGGATACTAGTTTTAGAGTAGTCATTACTATGGAGCTTTATAGATTACTTTGGGACCTGTTGGTAGTTATTGATGTATCAAGTTAAGAATGTGACTTTTAGCCCAGTAGAACACTATGCCACACTCATAACCCACAAACATTCTGATCCCTTAGAAGATTATTATTATTATGTTTTATTTATATAGCGCCAACAAATTACACAGCGCTTACAAGGACATTGGGGGAAGATAGAGGGATTTGGGTTTTAAAGCAGAACTTTTGGCTGGCATGTTTTTGATTTGAGATTGTGCTTTAAATACATTTGTCATCGAAGTGATATTAAACGTAGTTAAGGTTGAATCTGTTGCTTGGTCAGTACTAGCCCCTGTCGCTCTCACCGTGGTCATTTCAGAAAGGTTGATGGTTGTGTGGTTTTCATGGTGGAGATGCTCTTAAAAACTGCAAAACTTTGAGAGGAAAAGGGACTCATCTTACATTTTAGGGCCCCTCCAGCAATGATCTACTTTGCACTTAAGTCCTTATCTTTGGACTAGGTAAAGGACATTTGGCTACTTCTATACTGCATGACATTTATTTATATAGCGCCAGCAGAGTCTGTAGCGCTTTACATAAGTCGTTAGCAGCAGATGTAATGGGTACCAGCTCCAAAAATCCAAAACTTTTGTACTTCAGGGGTGTGTTCCCCCAGCACATATCCTCTAGGATGGCTTTAGTGGAAAGAGGCAGGTAGATTCATGCCCACATGACTGCTAGGACTTCTGTGAGTCTGCATTATACAGGGTCCGGTCGGATATTCTTACAGCAGAAACTTAGTGGACTTGGCTCCTTCATAATGAAATCTTTAACCTCAATGTTACTCAACTGCAACGCATGCTATTAAAAAAAAAACTACGAGAACAGATCAGTGGAGCACGAACAGCACTTAAGAAACTTGCCCTAAAGCAAATACCCTCACGGGGTGAGATTTTACCTCACTGTTACCATTACAGAGAAAAAATCTCCATCAAAAGTCAGGACTAGTCTCATCCTCAAGGGCAGTCTTGATCCAAAATGTGAGGTGAATTTTGCCTGCATGAGGGGACCAACAACCTCAGAAGTACAGAAAGGAATTACAGACATAGTCTCTGCCGCTAGCCTCTTCTGCTACAAAAGAAGCTCATCTATCCAAATATTCTGCTTAACCAGGACAAATGGAAATGCATTTGGTTCTGCAGCTTTCATATAAAACGTAGTACAAACAGCTTAGTGGAAAATGAATCCTAAAGTGGAATTTGTATTTACATGAATGCTTGCTTTGTAATATTAATAAACTGATCTTTAATAGTTTCCTTATGTTCATTGAAGTCGCTTGAAATCACATGTTGTTTTTTAGATTATCGAAAGGCCGCAGTTTACCTTGGGGTGTTACTTCCCCAGGATGTAACGCTAGAGCTGGCTTAGCTGATGAAGAAATAATGTAATTGATCCCAAGTGCCACATTTTGGGTTCTGGGGCTAAAAATTGAACAATCGACACGGGGAGCATTTTACAGTCTCTCTTTATGAATAAACCCCAGAGTTTATCCTGGGTGGTGGCACCATGTATGCAAAAAATAGCGCTTTCTGTCCAGCGGGGAAAAATCATGTCTCATTACATTGACACCCAAAAAGCCATACCGAAACAAGCTACAGGACTGCTCCCCACCTCCAATATAAGAATGTATAGGACTCTGTGACCTTTAACATCCATGATGAATTCTTAATGCTTTCACTGGTCACATCCAGAAACCAACACAAATTACTCTTCTTTACATTATTTTAAGCCTCTGGAACATAATCCATTTCAGGGCTTAACTTTCAAACCATATTATATTTTAATGCTAGTCCATATGTGGTCTAAGACATCAAGAATATTTAACCATCCCAAGGATTATTATACAATATGTGCTTCTGGTGGCTCTTTGCGGACACAAACAGAAAATCACTTTACAAAAACAGAAAATCATTATTTTTTAAATGTATCCTGAGAAAATAAATAGGTTTTGTGCTTTTGCTGCTGAAGCAAATGCATTTATGGGTTTTTTTTAGCAGTAAATATATGTAAATTTACAATATAAATCTGAAAATCCCAAAAAATTAAAAATGGTTAAAGAATAAATAAAATGTAAAAATAACAGACTCCAGTGGTGTCACCATGACATCATAAGGGGGACCAAAACCAAACTTAAAAAAAAAATCCCATTAGAGTTATTCATTAAAAAACCTTTAAAAATACAAAAAAATAGTGTAGCATCTAAGGGAGCATTTTACACCCTTATACAATAGCAATAATCTACTTATACTTTTCTAAACCCAGGGCAAAAAGTAGAATCTATTTAACAGGTTTTTTCATTAGCTTTTGTAGACGGGTAAAAGATTTGTTAAATAAAAGTTAGGTCTTTTTTTTATTTTTTATTATTTTTTAAATACATTATTATACGATCAAAACAATGGTATCTAAAGCTCTAAAGTTTAATGTATAAAAGCTCTCCTTGTCTTGATAAAAAAAAAACAATATATAATTTGTGTGGGTACAGTAAATGAGAGCAGAAAAAAGTTACAGATCAACATTAAAACGCTGAAGCCTTAAAACAGTCAATGTCACGAAGGGCACAAAATTTGAAAAACAGTGAGGTCACGAAGGGGTTAAACATTCAGTCTATGTATTTTGTTGTACAGTTGATACAGCAAAGTAATTGCAGATGGATGTTGGATGTGGTCATTCGGAGGTCACTGATAATCGTGACATTATCACTAGTGTGGGCAGGGGATTTTTGGCTCGGAAAAGCTTGCGTTCCCAATTGGCCCATTCACTAAAGTGTTCTGATACTCACAGCGTCGAGGCTACGGGAGACGTACAGAGGTTTATGTGTGTAGGCCGGGAAAATAACATTACTCCTGTGGACAAAGATCTTTGCTGATCTCTATCGAGTTCAATCGCCGCCTTTGTTGTAAATGAATCCAGAAACATGTTAGAGCAATCAGACGCTGGTTACTTTGGAAGAGCGTTCACTACAAATATTCATCTATTTTCCTTTCCTACACATCAGAAAAGAAATGTAGCGAGAAAAGGCTACAAGATAAAAGAAGGACGGCTGAAATTAGCCATTGCCGGATTGACAAAGAAAAAATAACTAGTTCTTGGACTGCATCAACCGGCTACGGTATTCTTGGTTGCTTCATGTTTGCATCAATAATGCCTCTTTAAATGATAACAGCAGATTGGATGGTTTTAAGTATATATTGGCATATTTGCGGCCAGGGCCCACCTCTCCAGCGTATCTAATCTAATAGTAACAGCAGTGATAAAGCTGGATTATAATAGACTAATCGTATCGTCGATGGGTTGCATGTCATTGAGCTCCCGTCTCACCTCTAGGTGGCAGCGATGCGTCTCCGCATTCCTCATTACCGCCAGGCTGCGCCGACCTATGGCTGCCTATGGACTGGTCGGCGGATTTTCCTATTCAGGGTGTTAACTGCCTCTACAAGCACAGGAAGACATTTTATCTTTCATAATGGATAGTGATATTATTATTATTTATTGTTTTATATAATGCCATCATATTCTGTAGCGATGTACAATCGGGATCAGGGGGTTCAATTGATCAAGTCTCCTGTAAGCTCTCTTTTTGGCAAATAGATCCATTTCTCGCTGTTTGATTGATATATACTAATTTTCTCGCTTTCCATCTTGATCTCTAACGTTGGAACTGTAACACTCTGCATGTACAGTACTGCGTGAAAGAACATTTTTGTTTCTATTCATCCATCAAACATCCTCCCAATTGTCATTTGTAAAGCGCATTCAAATTTCTTGGGGCAAAACTATGCATCTGATATGCTTTCCCCTTTCACACTGTATCATATGCTGTGTTTTCACTAAACTCTCCTGGAGGCAAACGTTTTATAATATCATATTCGCTGCCTTTCAGTGTCCGCTGATATTTTCCTGTTTGTTGGTAAAACTGATTGACACGGCATGCTGGTACAAAGCCTCTGACATATAATTACTCTTAACCCCTTTTATAAGAATTGCTGAATGTGTTGCAAGATGGGCTTTCTGAGAAATTATTCCAAATATCTTACTTTGTGTGTTTTCATATGTTGTGTGGAGGGACGCTCCAGCCATGATATGTGGTTTTATTGCATATGATAGGTGCCCTTTGTAAATTAATAGGGGGGATTCTGCAGAACCCTCAAATGCATGTGTCTCTTTCCACACCTTGTTTGGCCAAACACATCACCTTTCATATGATATCCCATTGTACAGCGCTATGGAATTTGATGGCGCTATATAAAACAATAAATAATAATAATGATATCCTTACCCGCCAGTCAGCTTAGCGAGTGTTCTGCGAGTGTTTCATTTGGAGTGCTTCAAGAGAGAAGTACTTTTTATCCGTAAGAGAAGTACTTTTTTCTTTTTGCAGGGTTAAAGAATGCATATGAAAGTATTACAACATGTACTGAAGTACTTTTAATCTGCGTTCATTGTTCAGGAGGTTGAAGCTATAGGTATTTTTTTTTGGGGGGGAGGGGTTCTTTTTTTTATTATTCTCTGTTGGTAAATGTCAAGTTTATTTTTGAAGACAGAACCAAGTTAAGAGAAATCCAAAGCTGTTTGTGTGTATGATATGTATCCGGACAACAGAACAAAGAGCACAACAATATAACACTATAACAGCAACTTTCCTAACTGTAACAACTACCGGTACACATTCTATTCCACATTTAACACATAGTGTATGAGTTTTATATGCAAAGCAACACCTCGCTTTTATTTAAGTGTTTAGAAATTCGTCCAGTAAATGAATTCACCAAAGTGTTTCCATCATGCCTTCCGTTTTGGCCCAAATCACGCCATAGACGTGTATCCATGTGTTATTTCACTCTTTTGTCTGTCGTAATCTAGCTGTTATTCTACACTTCCGCTGTAATAATACACCTTTGTGCTTCCACTCAATATGTCTTACTTCAAAAAAGAAGAAATACTACAGTTGATACAAAGGTCAAATAGAAGCATTCTCTGGGAAAAAACAGCAATTGTCTTCCAACCTTGCCATGGCATGATTTATTATTATCATGATCCTTTCCAGCCCACGTGTAGTATTTCCTCTAACCTGTAGCTGTTCCTTTAACTTGTTGCTTTATTTTATCCCTAAAACTAACTTTAAACTAACTTTTATTAATTGAAGATATTGTGAAGATATTGCTATTCATTCCATTGGTGAGTGTTGGTGATCTAACAGGGGATTTCTGCCAGAATTCACATTGGGGGCCATATAGTAATAGAAAGCCTAAAACTCAGTCACTGCTTTGGGTAACCGGCCGGGGAAGGATATGAAACAAGAAGGTTTAAATAGACATCGCAGTTGCCGCTCTTCATTGGTGACAAGGAGAGCCGGGCTGGTCCTGCATCAGACGCTCCTAGGTGGTTGAGGGTGTTCAGGGCTGGTTTTTCCTCCACATATTTGTCCAAAACATATTTTCCTAAGTGGAATTCCTCGAATACACGTAAAAAAGGCCATGATTGGTGTTTCTGGGAATGCAAGTAAAACATATAAAAAAAGCTTTAGGAAATGCTCCATTTAAATAGTAGCCGCCCAGAGGCAACAGCCCCATCATCAGCCACCCCTGATGCATGATGAATTCCTAGGTCGAGAAACAAAAGCTTATTATGGATCTGTCCTACATAACCTACCGAATATAACACTTGTGTGGCGTTAGGACAAATTATTATTATTTAATCATGTCGAATGATGCTGCATTCTCTGGTTAGTTCTGGACTGTAATCAGGACAACCCTAGATGGGCCATCTGGAAGCGTGCAAAGAAAATGTGCTCTCCACGGCTTAACGAAGATCATTACATGCTTGCAATTGTTTTTGACTAGTTTCCTTTTAAATGAAAGTACGTAGTACATCCTATCACTGGAACCAACACTGCCCGGAAGATTGAGGAACAATAATTGTCCCACAAAACACACAGCACCCCTTCCTTATTTCTCATCGCTCTCATGGCTTTAGTAGGCTTAGTTAAAGGTAATTGTGTTGCACCTGTGAAAGCCAAGTGGCCACACACACACACACACACACACACACAATGAGAATAATGCTGACATTGGAAGAATTAGGAGAGGTTTTGGAGTTAGCGAGGTGGAGTACTGTGTTGGCGCTCATGTTAACTCATTATCTGGAACATATTGGTAGTCTGTAGCTAATTAAACCATCTCTCTGGATGTAGAATCGCTGAAGCAATATGCAAATAGCAGCATGTGGGTGTAAGTAAAATGACACAATGGGAAGTATAAAAGTGACTGTTCCTAATTTATTTAAGTATGTTCATGCGGGGCTAATGTGAAAGTAGCATACGTCTTACATTAAAAGTCCGTTTAGAGCCAACACGGAGCTTTTAGGCATGCTGTACACGGGGCTCCGCATGCATTGCATTTTGAAAAATGGTATATTTTAATGAAGCTGTGAAGAGTTCTAAGAACTTTTTTTTCTGTAAAACTTATTTTTTTCTATTTAGCCTACTTAGGATTGTGAAACAGGGAAAAATCTCTTGGCCTTATCCCCACTTTTATGATACTTGTACATTATGATACAAGATGAATGCCCCATAGAGCTTATAATCTAAAGTGATTACTACCGGTGACAGTTATAAAAGGTTCTATATGAATATTGATAACAATGGTCAAATGATAAAACCAAGAACCAGTAAGCAGTGATCCGACCATATGATCTGTCAATTACAACTATTTCCAAATAACTGGTATAATGTAACGATGCATGGAACAGAGTGGCACGGTAAGAATCAACACGATATAGGGTAATACTGACTGTATTCATGAAACCCCGAGGTCAGGGCTTATTAGCTAGCTACTGTGTTCTGTTATTCAGAAAATTAACATTAGGATTGACAATACCTAAAATACATTAAAAGGTACTATTGCAGAAGGACAAGAGGGCCTTGCTTCTGTGAGCTTACAATCTATTAGGAGGTTGGAATGACATAGACAGTGAGGGACAGCTATTGTGATGGTGCTTCCATCAGCGTGGGTCATCGGTGGAGCGTAGATCTCAAAGATTGGCAGAAATTCAGTATGTTGGCGTTAGGATCATAGATTGTATGCTTTCCAGAACATTATGGATGTTACCAAATGTATTGGGTATATTAGGTATATGGTTTCCTTCTCCAGCCATTATAGCAACTGGAACAGAGGGAAAGTATGTATGTTATTATGTGGGGTCCATACAGAGAGAGTCATATAAAATAATATGCCGAGTTAATAAACCATAGAAATATCCTACAGACAGACACAGCTCATGTTAAAGGGGGCGTGTTAGCTAAACAAAGCTTAACTAATATGGCTAGATTATATAACATGGTGGGCACCATGACTCCTTACCCTTTCTACAAATTGTCAGAGAATCCTCACCGAAAAATATACTGTGCTGTTTCATCTTTGATTTGTTTAAAGATAACTCTCTCGAGCAATGGAAAATAATTTGTTTTAACGATAAAGGAATTAACTAAATATATATATACATTTATATAAAAGTGCAGTATTTGCACTATACTGTGTGGAAAAGGGCCAGAGGCTTTTTGAAGCAACGCAGACGACGCTTGGTCACAAGAAATAATATAAACACAGGTGCAATGGCCGACTTCAAGAAGCTCGCGGGATGTATACATTTAATTTTGTCCCTTTTAAAGTGAACCAATTTCATTTTACAATGACAGGTGCGTTTTAGCAGCTGTTACCCCTGAGCCTAGAACAACCTGAATTCATACCAGATATAGAACGCATCTCTTCTGTTACGAAAGTATTTCACAAGCAAAAGAATACATATGACATGTACCACACAACATGCAAATTATTATTTCCCCTTCTTCATCATAGTGTCCCTATACGGGAACCGTGATGCAGCCTTATGTGTGGAGAATTGTGCTTATCCTGTATTGTAATCCAACATACTCAGACACTAAATACATATATTGATCACTTTTTTGTTTAAACCTTTAGAAATAAATGATATCTTTTAACATTTTCTTGCTAGCAGAGAACTGTTTGTCTTGTGTAATGTTTCCTACATCAAGGCTTCTCCATTGGCCCCTGTGGTTTCTTGCTCGTCATTAAGTAGATGTGGCCTCAACTCATCCCTCCAGCAGTCTTTTTAAATGGGAGATTGCAAATCTGTGACTGTTGGCAGCTATGCACATTGCTTACCACCTCTCTAAATGTCTTTTTGTGACCACGTGTAGATTTATTAGTATTATTATTAGAATTATGAAAATGTGCTGTACACCAATATATATATATATACGCAAAACAATTCCAGTGCACCCCCCTCGGCCCACCTCCATTCTATCATTATACAGGTTATTATCCCTACCTAGGCTAACGCTATACAGCGACTCCTGCTCCTGTTTACATAATCATGTCACCGAAAAATGTTCTATTACATGTGAGACCTTATACTATAATGGGGACATAGAAAGCGTAATTGGTTTCAAGCTAAATTTCTTTCACTTCCTGTAATTTCAAATGTCAAGTGAACAAGTGGGTTGTGTCAAAACAATTGTTAAGTAAGGTCTGATGTTTTTTAGGACTGGACATTAGAATAAACACATTCCTGGTATCTTGAGGTTCTCTCAAGTTGTTTGTTCGCTGGGTGGTGGCGGATGGTCCTGCGCCCCTGAAGCTTCCTTTGTCCCGGCCGTGTCCGCGATGCTCCCCAGGTCCACGTGGCAGGAGCTGGAGGAGAAGAAGGGTCTGTGCTGTTAAAGGCACAGATCTCATTATCTTACCCCGGACCAGGCACAGGGGCAACAGTGCAGCCAAGCCCATGGCCTGTCCTTTATGTCTGACACATGCTGAACTGGGGCATTAGCTTAGGGCAAATTCAGAGACTCTTGCAAGTGTCATGGCGTGTCAAATGAGTTCAGTCCCTGTAATTTCAAAGAGGACTGAGCTTAGAGTCCCAGCTGAAATGCTTTCAGGAGGTTGTATGTAAAAAGTAAGTCTGGTGCAAAGCTTGAAAAGTGGTTTTATCACCATAGCAACCAGTGGGTCCAATCAGCACAGTCATTGGTTGCACTAGAATATTTTTTATACAAAGCCCTAATGGTTTTTCTATTTGATTTTCTATAGTATGAGTTACCTACAATATTTTCCTGCAAGATTAGCGGCACTGCAAAAAACTCCATCGCGTGGGTTTAGTTCACGTATAGATCTGTAAAATGTAGGATCTGAGTGTCAGATGCACTTTTAATAAAAATGTTCAAGGGGGTAAAACATATTTCGTGAAAGTACCCTACCAAAAAAGTTGACAAGTGACATGAACCCAGAGGGTAGGATTTTCCCTGCAAACCAAACAGAACAAGGAGCAGTTCTGAAGTTTAAATCAAATCCATTGTCTTTCTCTACTTCTCTAATCAGCACCGATGCAGCCCTAAAATAATTTATCATCTATTAAAGACATTGTATACATAAGCAAGGAGATAGGAAAGCTATGCTTGTAGGGAGAGGTATGTCAGATATGGAGAAGCATGTCAGATTCCAAAACTTAACAGGTCCCCAGGACGTTATTTCATTTGCTGGCTCAGTAACTTTGTATAATGGAAAGTTCTAGTGTTGTTATAGATTGATTGTACCCATATGGTTGAGGGCTGATTATGTGCCGTTCTCTGCATTCCATGACACATGCTGTAGGGGTGCCTCGAAATTAGGCATTACAAGTTACTTATAGAATGATCTCCAAATCAAATATACAGATGTAGCAAGATTCTTTGTTCTTTTTTGGCAGTATTGAAAAAAAACGTCATTACAATAGGATCAGGCATATAGTCTGAATATGTGGACATTCTGTTCAAGATCTCTAAATGCTGAATGTGTGCAGAGAATAATTTATTTTTCCTCTGATCTGGAATTTTAACTTAATTGTGTACTGGATAATTTATACTTGTATGGCAATATGATTTATATCATGTTCAGAAAAATGATGACACCTGTTGGGTTACCACAAGGATCACTTTTTATTCATAACCTCCGTATTTTTCTTTACATGCGTTATTAACCTTTTTTTAAATAAAAAAAACAAAAAACTAACATATGGAATAGGATATGTTATGCTTTACCTAAAGCTAATTCAGCCCCCATACATTTGTGGATAACAGGTCGACTTGAAGCCCTTATGTTTATTATATAGACTCAGATCATACGCATCACTAGGTCATGCTAGTGCACTCAGCACTTGCGCTTACTCACCCCATTCTGTAGAGTAAATAATTCTGCTTTCCACCATACTGAAACATAAAACCACTGGATGTAGAGTATTAACCTGCCTTAACATCCCATGGATTTGAGAGCTGGAGAACACATGGCCGTATTCTTTGAATGAAGTGTTTCTGTTCTGTGTATGTAATTACAAAGTGTCATAATTTACTACACAGTCAAAGAAAGACATGTCAATCGGTGCAAAAGAGAAACAAGAGTAGCAGAGGACATTGCTTTGCTTGAAATTACGTTCATTAGTTCAATTTGAAGCAGGAATGTGTGTAAATAAACTCCGGCAGCTGCGTCGGCTCCCATTTCTCAGAGTGGTCGGACAAACGTATAGAACAGGACACATGGAAAATTGTTTATGTTTAATATAAGCAATGATCCTCAGTTGGAATGGAATACATGCATAGGAGGTCTTGGTACCGTAATAGTAATTTAATGTTTAAAGGTAGTAGTAAAGGTAGTAGTAAACGTTCCCGATTGTGTCGTAAGTCCACTCTTTGCCTTGTGGCCATATATTATTCAGGTGTTTGGGCCCGGTGCTTTTATGGTAAGTCAAAGCTAGGGTTGGCCAGATTATTTGGGGTTTATAGGGGTTTGTGTGTTATAGTTCAAAAAGGATTTGGGGAAGCCCAGTTGTCCAACCATGTGCTAGGATGGATAAATATGAGGCCTTATTTATTCCCATCCTTCAGGGACCTGTTATGGGGCTGTATTCACTCACAAAACTTTGCAAGCGAGTTGCAGTTTTAACTCTGTGACATCATCATGCTTTATGATGGGTCAACTAAGTTTGTCTTGTAAGAAGAGCTGAGCTGACACTATATAATATATAGTTAAGTCGGCAACATTTTTCTGAAATTCACCTTACTGATTGAGCTATTCATTATACGGGTACAGATAATTACTGGGGCTCTTTATAATGCATGGTGAAGTTGATGACTAAAACATGCAACTGTCCTGTAAGAGTGAATTTTAGTGAATAAACTTAATTTTTGTGTTGGTGATAAGGCTGAAATACAGTAGTAATTCCTTAAAATGTGTACATTATTGTGGGTTCTGTATTGAAAAAAAATCATACACACCTATGGTTGGGATGCTTGATGATATTAAATGAGTTCGACTTCTGCCACTTGTGCATTGTTGAATTTATGTTATTCATCTCGAAAGAACATAACATAGCAATTAATAATAGGTAATACCAATTAAACAAAGTTGGAGACTGTCCTAAAGCAGTGAAACATGGTATTCAAAAAAGTATATTCCATTGTAGGGGCTGAACATCAAAAACAAATCTAAATTCCACATTGGCACGTTCTTGCGTCATTTTAAACCCGTCACAGTCTGATTCTAGAGTTCAGAATTTTAGTTCACTCCATTTACTATTCTATTTCTTGGAAATTTCCCCGTTCTGACTTCAGCTTGGTCCCAGACTGTCTCTTTTCCTTCTCTGTGACCGAAGATTTTTGACTTCCTTGCTGCAATCCCTGACCCTTCGAATTATGAAATTGACATTGCCGTACAATTGGGCCATATTTGACTTGCCTTTGTTTAATCCTTTAGTATCTTACTTCGGTAAGACCGGTATGTGTGTCTTCTATATTACTACTATTCCTAATGGATATTTCTCATTAAACGACTCTGAATAATAACCAAATCATTTTGTAGACCAGCCTCATTTACTATTGCTGTCTGCTATCTTGCCATTGAGTTATACCTACATGACCATGGAAACAGGCCAGTTATCTTCCTTTCCTACAACTCCCTATTTGACTTTCAACAACTTCTCTTTTGGCTTCTGAATCATTTTAGAAAAATACTGCCAAAATTCTTTGGAAAAAAAGAAGAAGAAAAAAACTAGTCTCACAAGTCCAAAGCTCCCCCATCCCTTTAGATTCTCCACCACCTTTCTGCTTCTTGTGTCAGTGACATCAATCATCGGCTTTTGCCTTCTCAAACAGCCCTCAATGCCCTTCTGGTCTCTTGGGAAACACAGAGAGGCCCTTGCTTTTTTAGAACTATCTGTACACTGACATCCAGTTGACCCATTGTCTCCTGGTTTCTTCATCTTTGATACCTTATAGTGTTATTCATTCTGGATGTACAGTTTTTGCATGAAATGTACACTACTCTCCACCCTTTCCCAAACTCTTCCTTGTTGCCATCGAGTCCATAATGTTACAATGTAGTGACGTCCACCGCTGGGAGGCGTCTTTCATTTAAAATTTTCATTCTATGGTTTATACAATCACAAGTCAAACCTCCCGCAGCTAAAACATCATTAGTTATGTTACTGGGGTACGTTCGCTTCTCACTCAAAGCATCGCCAACCCGTCATTTTCTCCTTTTCTTTGAGTGTCTGTTTTCACTGGGTTTTAACATTCCCCTGTGGTTTGTGGACTATTATAGTTTATCAACATCTGGTCCACCAATAACTCCTCGGGATTACCATAGCCCAGCCATCTATAAAATGTACATATATCAACACGGCCAAAAAAAAGCTATATTGTACAGATTTCTATTTTCTCGGTTTGTATTTCCAATTTTATATGTTCTACACAAATCAGGAATACTGGTTAGATTTGCCATACAAGTTATGATGTGTTCTATGTTCAGTATATGATTGGCTTTTTTTTTGTTTTGTTGGGGTTTTTTTTATTGTATTTTGCTACCAATAACCTAAAACAACTAGATAATGAGTTTGTTCCATGGAATTCTGTGGATTTTTTTCATCCTAGGGGCTAAGAGCCTGTTCCGCTAACACAAAAACACAATAGTTCTATGTGAACGTTGGTCCACAAATCTACCCACCAGACGTGCAAGCTGTGTCCCCTAAGGCTGTGAATCTCTTAAATACAAACCCTTGCACAATTTCCAAAGCCATAAATTTTAAAACCATGAAACTTTCCCCAAAAGCTGCTGTGTTGCAGGTTGAATATCCAGCACATATTTTATTCATTTGCTTTCTTGTTGTTGTGGTTAATAACAATTGGTTCTACGTCCTGGATATTTGTAAGTACTTACAGATGTACCGGGGAGGGGGGAGCGCACTTCATCAGGTTGGGTTTAATTTCGTGGCCTTTCCGTAAATAGACAATTCCCCCATCATGCTTGGTCCGGGGTGTGCGTGGCTCTTACCGCGCTGAAACCTTTGGATTACCAAAGCAGCTGGGCATGTGTTTTCCCCTCCTTAAAAAAAGCCTTTGTAGACCATTTTAAATCATGTAAACCGTAATGAATGTCAAGGTTACTGAGCTGCGTTTTCCTTCCACCTAAATTATATATTGAAACCTGAAGTCTCTTTAAATGAAATGCCCGGCTTGCGTAAGTGTGAGGCGTTATCAATAAACTGCCGCATGACATCATATGCGGGCATGGAACTTCCACTTATTCATTTCTTTCTTTGCATCTGTTTAGCGGTGCCCTGCATTATATAATGCGATTTAACCCCCTAAACCCCTTAGGTGAACGTGATATACTGTCAGTTTTTTTTTGGAGTGAAACAGCTAATATATCTAAATATCTTATTTAGTGCTAAATAAGTATTTGCCTAGAGCACCGCTCTTTTTAGGGATCCCACATCAGGCAAGTAGAAGCACTAGCTGTAGTAATATTATAATATAATCATAAAATTATTATATAATATTATAATATATAATATTTTATGTAACAATACAATGAAATCGGTTGTTTCATGCGGAAGCACACTAAGTATAAGAGAGACCCGTAAAGCTATTGCAGCCATTTTTATAGACCTGAATGTGTGTTAACGTTATCCCCGCTCATACTCTCCTCTGATGCATTAAATGCCGCCATTTTTTCTGTGTGCCACCCTATTCACATACGAAGTGTAAGCTGCGATCTGTTAACTATAGAAAACTGAAACCATCTGGAATCAGAGCCTTTCACTAAGGGCCAGAGTTTGTGACTTTAGAGGTATAGTCCAGCCATCATATGCTCTTCAATGTGTATGATAGCTGTGTGCCACCTTGTGTTTTACCCGTTTTTTTGCATGCAAATTTATTTTTAGGCTTTCAACAGATTCCTCTCTACAGATTTACTGTTTTCCCATCCTGAAAGCGGGGCTCCATACCATGTGTCCTGTTTTAGATGTTGGTGTACGTTATTGAGCGCGTGTAATTGGTGCTCTTTATGTGCATATACCGTATTTCCCCGTCTATAAGACGAATCTTAATTTTGGAGCCCGAAATTTGAAAAAAAAGTATTATCATAAAATTCATACTCATCCTCATCACTCCCATCCATTAACTGCTCCTAAATGAAACCTAAAGACCCCATCAACCATAACTGCCCCTAAATTAACCCTAAAGACCCCATCAACCACAACTGCCCCTAAATTAACCCTAAACACCCCATTAACCATAACTGCCCCTAAATTAACCCTAAATACCCCATTAACCATAACTGCCCCTAAATTAACCCTCACCCTCACCTCCCCTAACTCACCTCAGTCAATTTTATACTTACTGTTAGATGACTTGGCCGCTATAAGGAAAGGGGAGGGACCCATCGTCAGTGAGTCAGAAAGGGGCGGGGCCAATCGTCCGTGTGACTGCAGGGAGGGACTGGGAAGTAGTAACTGCAATCTACAACCGCTGTATAAGACGCACCCAGTTTTTAGACCCCACATTTTTTGAAAAAATACGGGATATCATGGAGCAAACAAATGCAATATTGTTCAAAACATGAGCCAATGCTATGTTAACGTGCGTGCTCAATAATAAAATATTACAGATATTGTTAACCGCAGATTAGAGGTCAGCGCCAAATGGGGTGACTTTTACAGCAAGAAGCCTTAGCGTCACTGGGGGCCACAGGGGAGCTCTAGAATATCAGGCTTATTTATTACATTTTTATAAGCTATTATGCATACACAGTTACCCTGTTATGACTCCACTTAGCATGTACACTAGTTTACGTAAAAAGTGCTTTAGTTTATATGGACTGCATGCCAATATTACAGCCTGACATCTCAAAAAATAACCAATACGGGTTTTACGAGTGTTGGAAAAAAAGAATAAAAAAACCGTTGGCTCCATGATATGGATTTTGCCCGGTCTCCTCTTACTTTCTTTGATAGCATAGGTAAAAGCTAGCTACTTTAAAGAGTAACAAAGGTATACTTAGTACTAACAATAAAATACTTACCACCAGAAAGCAAACATCACCAAAATAGAAGTCAAATAGTGAGGTTTTCACATCAACTCCATCTGGAACCAATTTTCACTCTAAACTGGAAACGTGCAAAAATAGGCAAAAATACTAATATTTAAGAGCTTACAATGTGAGCAGATGATGGGATGCAGACAGGAACAATTAGCTAGGGATCAATGCTTTCAAATTTTAGTGCTGGACAAGTAGATAGGGAAGCGCAATCATGCGCGACGTTCTGGGGGATTATTTGGGAGCTACAATAGCTATGGCTTCAGATGAGATTTGGAGGTGTGCGTGGATGTTTCCTGACACCAGTCTCCACAAAACCCAATCCAAATATAAGGAGTAGCAGGGAAGAAAGGTTTAAGGAGAGATAGGGCGGTTGGAGAACACAAAGGAGATGCTGTGCGTGTGGAGTAACGTGCCGGGATATACAGGGAGATAAGGGTGGGTATTTTAGTGAGGGCAGACGTGTTTAGCGCCTTGAAGGTAAGGAGAAGAGCTTTGAAGGTGCTTAATGGGAAGCCTAGAAAGGGAGTGTGAGTTGATTTTCTGCATAGCCAGAGATTACTCCAATGAAAGAATTCAAAATAGATTGGGGAGCGAGAGATGACTGGCAGGAAAAAAAGGCAGACGTAGATTACGGTAATCTTACCCCAAGATGAGGGCATTATTCAACAAAAAACATATATATATATAGGGTAATAACGGCACATGGAAACTAAATATTTTTCCACTTGTAGCTTTAAACGATCTGTCGTTCCAAAACACGCAGTTATATATAATCGCACACAAACGTGTTTGTTTTAATGCAGGGGACGCTGCATATCATTTGTCAAACAATCAACATACTTTACACACATACATACAGTAACTGACATGCTCTACACGCTCTACACGCCAGCAGACACACAGCATAAACAGCTATAATTGATCTAGTCTGCCAGTTAGTCAAACATATGGTGAAAATTGATTTTTTTCTGTTTTTTTTTTGTCTGAAAAAATGCTTCTAGTAGCATTAGGTATTTATACATTATTTTTTATTTTCTATATTTGCGTATTGTCTGAACTGTACTGAATGACACATTTGTAACTAATATTGCGCATGTTATACTAAATTCTCTATGAGCATCTACTGTCCGCTGATTCCGCAGGAGAAATGCACATCTGTCGCCAGTCAATGGCTTATCGTCATAGCCCTCCTTAGGACAGCTCCTGGCTAATCCGACAGTTGACATGTTTCTTCTTTCTAGTCTTTTGAGGCTTTAAGAGGATAACAAGACTGCACATGGTAAAGCGTCTTCTCCCCTTCCAAAATCACACCTCTCCGCTGAGCGGAGCCAGGCCACGTCTGGGGAACAGCAAACAGGCTCAACAACGTCCTTTGTTTAGCAAAGGAAAAAAGAAATGACATGCCAATCAAATTCACAGATCCAAACAATATTCCCGGTCTCAAGACAAATTCTATTATTCATTGCCTTTAGTTTTTAAAGGAGAAGTGCCTATTTTTTTATAAAATTATATTTTTTAATAAATTACGCATAACTCAGTCACTCAGTAGCACATGAAACATGATCAAAAGCTGGGTAAGAATGCGTCTTAATACACAGTTCTGCGCATTACATAGAAGAAGACTAAACGCCTTGATAGCGTGTTTAAATATGGTATATGCCACCAGCTTTTATTATTTTAATAAAAACAAATGCATATATATTTATATATATATATATATATATATATATATATGTATATATACAGACAGGCAAATTGTGGTAATAGATGCTCAAAAGCTGCTCTTAAATCTCAGAATACAGTAATTTAGATGCATCATGTGAGCTTCAAACTCTACAGAATTATAATTTGGAGTTAAAAACAAATACATAAAACAAAGAGACGTATAATCATATACTTTATTATAAAGCTCGGTATGTATAACTGGGGAGAAGTTTCTAAAAATAAAAAAAAATCCATGCGAACACACACTGGCTTAAATGTTCCCTGTTCGTGAGAATGTGCAATTTAGAGTTTGTTCTCGTTTTAGCATAAAGGAATTTATTTGAGACTTCTAGAGGCATAGAATTTGGTTTATAGTCGACCCGGGATATTTGTGCAAGTAATTCAGGAGATTTTTTGCACCTCGTAAATAGAAGAACTATATTTAGAGCAGGTTCAGAAGAGGTACATTTGCATTTTAAAAGAATGTTCTCAATTTACCACTAGAGACAGTATCTGGGTGCCTGTTTTTAACAAATGTTTCATGTTGCCTTCTGGTGCATTAGTAAAAAGCCACTTTATTGCTTATCTATAAAAAGTATATATAATAATTATATATATATATCTTCCTTATAGTTCAGTTGAAATATTTAATTAATGCTGATCTGTCACTTTCTATAAACTATAGAAACATATATATATATATATATATATATATATATATATATATATATATATATATAAAACCTGTGTTTCCAGTGTAAAGTAAACATATATCTATTTATTAAATCAGCTATATATAAATACAAATTAATAAATTGGTGATTTTTTATTGGTTCAGGCAGATTTTTAAGGTTTCTAGGGAGAATTCAGGACAGAAAGTAGATGATATAATGCTGCCACTTGAAGGAAACAAGAAACCATTTAGATTTAGATTCCCTAAAAAGCAGTAGAAGGTACATGCTTTCTGAGATTAATGAATGAAGGGAAGAGGAAAAGACTAAGGAGTTCCATAGGCCACCATATCTTGCATTAGGAAGGGGCAAATACGAGCAATAAGGTATCGGTGGCTGGTTTTGGAACTCCAGTACAAAATGGAAATAAAGCAATTAGTGAGATGATTAAAGAGGTAAATAGAGAAATGAGAGGAGGATAGGCAGGTGTGAGTGTCATCAATGTACAGGTAGTACTATAAGCCAAAGTACATAATGAGTACCGTGTAAAGTGAGTACAGATGGGGCCCTAGAACTCAGCCATGGAGTACACCAAGTAGGAGTGGAGAGAAAGGGTTACTGGAGACAGTTGTTATCAGAGAGGTAGGATGAAAGCCAGATCACCGAGACAAAGATTATGAAGGGTTTGAAGATGGAGAGGGTGGTCCACAGTGTCAAAAGCGGCAAAATCCAGAAGGATTAGCAAAGTGTAGTGTCTCTTTAGTTTAGCTATGACTAAGTATTGGCCAATTTACTAAAAGGTCTCAGTAGAGTTTCAAGAGTAAAATCAAGATAAAAAGAGGGTCAATTAAAGAGCTGGAATCAAGAACGTTATTGGGCAGGGTCTATATACTGTAAACATTGTGAGAAGCATGGAGGTGAAAGGAAGTTGAGAGTTTGGGCAGTTGTTAAATAGACCGGTAGTGTCTAAGGAGGGCATATTCAAGATGGGAGTTATAGTGGCATGCTTAAAAGAGGATGAGAAGAATAAGAGGGCTTACCCTCTTTTTTATCATTCTTTCCTCTCTCCTTGTCATATTCCTTACATCTTTTGGTCCCTCTCTTTTCATCTGGCTGGCAAAGTGCTCCTGGCACCCCTAAAATTGATAATGCATACATGGACAATCCAGAGGTGACCCCTGAGCTTTACCGAGATGATTGAGCAAAATATGATTGAGGCTGTGACTCTATATTTTTTCTTACTGTGAAAGTTAAAAATAGTTTTATTGGTAGTCTGTGCCATGGCTTTATTTTCTCAATAAACTCAAATAAAAGTTAATTTACAAAACAAAAGAGGACAAGGGGTTGGGTGAGAGGAAGAAGAAGAAGAGGAGGAGAAACTTCCTGATTTGTGACTGGAGACAACTGGCTTAGAGTAAGAGAGGAAGGAGAGCCTAAGGTATGTGAAAACCTAGAGTCGAAGGGAGGATTGAAGCACCCTGTGGTTTCTAGTTATGCCCCTGTGTGATATCGTATGAAATAATGAAAATTATTGTTAAGTCTTGTATGAATACAAGAGGGTCATGCTAAGGGAAGGGTATTAAGATGATGTGAGAAATAAAGGATTGGTATAGAGATGATGAAAAGTTGTGTTAGGGAGCATGAGGATGGAGAGGGATAATTGTGGTGCAATCTGTAGTGATAATGGTAGGAGATGTAAATGATGATGGGGAGGAATATAATGAAGGGGGGTATAAATATGGTGGTTGAGGATAATGATTGTGTTTGGGTATTGGAATGAAGATGTTATAGGTATGAAGATGGTTAGGGGCAGCTCTACACTAACACATACATACATACATACATACAGCCACTCTAACCCCATAAACATACATACATATGCACATACCCACTAACACTTTACATATATAGTAGGTGCATACATGCAGTCTTACAAAATACACATACATGCACACACAGCCACTCTAACACCATACACTTACACACACATACTCACAAAGCCCCTCCAACACCATACATTTACACATGAATAGATTTTAGCCTTATTTGAGAAGGGCCCTCCTTACCCTTTGTTCGAATGGTTATGTTATATTAAACTTATTTACTGTGGAATATGATGGCTCTATAAAAACTATACATAATAATAGAAATAACCACTCTAACACATATATACATACATTCTCTCTGATAATCCATGCAGCTCACACACATCTCCCTCTTACTGTGAAAGTAATTTCTCTTTTGTAAATAACTTTGATTTCAGTAATTTAGTTAAATAAATTTGAAAAAGGTTAATTTCATAAGTTTCTTTGCATTATAGAAACCGGTGCTCTCTGTTTGTCCCAGACCATTATATGGTGTCATGGGCCAAAGTGATATTAGGAACTGTTTTCAGATTTATCTTATTTAAGACGAATGTATTTTTCAAATATACTTTATAATGCAGGGTTTGTGTCTGTTCTAAACATAAAATATGGCAGCCAGAACCCGACATGTGCAGTATGGCCAAAAAATGCCACCATGAAGTATGGGCCTCGTATTCAATTATTTCCCGGGCTGGTTGTATTTCCTAGCCCGGCCCTGGCAGGGTATATGCAGTAAACGTGTTGAAATGTATGTCAATGTGGAAGGATAGGTAGATCAATGTAAAGCCTTTTTACAGCAGTTGTTCCATTTTAAAGCTGAGCGCACATGACGACAAATTCCAGACATCCCTCGCTTGAAACAGTTGCTGAATGCTGACTTGAGGTCACTTCGTATAGATGGCTTATTGTTCTCCTTCAGGGAAACATCTTCACGCAGTAGACACAGCTGAGAACCAACAAAGCCTTCACACCAACCTCACCGCATTCCACAAATATGTTTTATACATTTTGCAGAAGAAATAAGAAAGGGGGTGATCTATATGCTAAACTTGAGGGTAAATGGCCAACTCTTAGGGTCACTAAGACCGCTTGGATTCTAGTCCTATTTCATGCTGTCTCAGCATACCAACTGGTGCTATTCTCCCTGATATATCACAGCTGTACTGGCCATTTTTCAATCAAAAAAACATTTAATCAAAGCCTGGTTATATTAAACATCTATAGTTATTATGTAAGCACATTAAAAATAGGAACTTTCCTTGGATGCTTACTTCCTATAGATTGCCCTGTCTCCTGTTAGGTGATCTATGACAGTACAGGCACCGGAGGTGTCCGTATACACGCTGTCATTTCCATTTATTCCAATAGGGGCAGAGAAAAGACCCTACACAGAAAATAAGTATTGTAGGCGGGTTTCTGAGAGTTTTGTCTTTGCGTTGTTAATTATTGTAAGAGGCATATCTAAATATACAAAAGGTTTGATAAAAAACTATTGTTTTGCGACAGTAGAAGTATCTCATAATTTCCTTTTTTTAGAGCCGTAATTGAATACCTACAATAGAATCTTTGTGATGAGTTATGAAAGGGTTAATATTTGGTGAGTCTTAGGGTCAGATCATTACGTTACCTCTCCCTTTATACCCAGCCTCACTCTCTTTTAATTTCTCTTTTCCCTCTCTCACTCCGGTTTCTTTTTTCACATACTTAGGTCCCACCTAAAATATTGTGATGCCCCAAGTCATCTCCAAAGCAGCCAGGTCATCCCTCCCCTCTCCCGTCCCGATTATGCGCAGTGCCACCTGGCCCCTGGCACTTTCTTTGTAGCCGGCATCTGCTGCGCCAGCGCCATTTCTGTCATTTGAGCTGTTGAGTCGTTCCGCGTAGAAGTTCTTGACTCCGTTGCTGTCATATAATATCCTTCTCTTGGTTAAGTCTCTGAGTGGTTTTCAGACTTCTAGAAATCCAGAGTAAAGGCGGCAGAAAATCAGAAAATCCTTTCAAACTCAGAAATGAATATTAAAGGCACATATCCTATTGCTGTTATCGCCAACGTGGTATTTTTATTTTCATAATACTTTAAGACATTATAAATCATATCAATATTTTTCTTTTGGATCAACAATTCTGGGTTGCTGTTTCAAATGAATTAATTATGTAAACCCCAAAACAGATATATCTGATCTTTTCACACATTATCATCGCAAAACTGTCAAATTTTGTATTTTTTATTTTTTTATTTCATTTATTTTTTTACTTTCATGCATCATTTACAATACTGAGCCTTTTGTATTTATTATAAGCAAATGAACCATTTAAAAATAAGTAAAAAGTAAAACAAAGTATACTTAGCTACAAAATATACAAAAACAATTAACTATAAATTTGCTCCCCCAACTTGTACAGCTCACACTATGTGAATATATATTAATTCCTTCAATCAGAGGGGTCAATATTATTATTATTATCCTTTATTTATATAGCGCCAACAATTTACGCAGCACTATATGAAGATTAAGCTGCTGGATGAAGAAGGGGTGAGACACTGATTCCTCATAATATTATCTCAATAGCTCATAAATTGATATTTAAAATTAAAGAAACTTGTTACAAATTATGGTGTTTTATTATATTATATTAAGATTTCTTAAAATATTTTTATAAAATAATATAAAATAAATATTATTATTGATGCCACCCAATATTTTACTTAGGGCCTCAAAAAAAGGAATCACTGAGGATGAAGTTAATCGTTTTATGACGCTGTCTCTCTGCCATCCTATACCCATTATAAATACACGCCTGTAGCTTTTTTATTGATGCCCCGCAGTGTGTTGTTCTTCCACCAAATGGTCCTTTGAATAATGAAAGCTTACCCTTCCTCTCCAGGGGAGACAAGTTATTTTAGACATATATAAGGCAAACATAGGGAAAAGCCTAGCAGCATTTCAGGATATTACATTACTGGGTCAAATGTATACATTTGTGAAAAGGTTATCTATTGTTACAGCAGCGCAGGAAAAACAGGTTAAGAAAATAGCAATTGTTTATTTATTTTTTTTAAATAAGCTTGCCATGTTAAAAAAAACTTAACATAAATCAGATGAGCATGAAAACCATATAGCAATCATATACATTTATAAGGTTGTTTAGTTATTTTGTAAGATATCTGTAATCGTTTTCCCCTGGAACTCATTATGTTAGGGACATTTTGGGAAATCAGTGTATGGTTAAGTTATAAAAATGTTAGAAAGACCAAAATGTATACATAAATGAGACTATCATAAGAGACCGGCTGCGTTCCGGTCAATAGTATGAGCAGAAGAGGTGTATATCTATATATATATATATGTGTGTGTGTGTGTGTTCCTAAAATACCTTAGAAACTAATATAGATGACAAGTTTCCATTAAATTAAAACAAATATATATATATTGTAATTATCATCAAATCTTTATACTGCAATATACTTAATGGTTATCTTTTGCTTCATTTTATTTTATGATTTATTCTGCATTTTCCCAATAAAAAATGTAGAAACATACAATGAAGCAAGAAATATTTCCTGAAACATAGGATTAGTGTTTCAGTGATCCGAGTCATAACAAACATGAGGTTTTTAATTACCTCTGCAGGGTAATTGAAATCTAAGATGTTTGATTCATTAAATTCTGAGGGTGTCTTAAGAGCAACTCCCTGAGCACCATGCTGACACAACTCTATCTTAATTAGCAACTGACTGGCCCTCTTCTTCCCTGTTTCAACTATCCCTCTGACAAGGAATGGCCGATGATGCTAATTGGTTTGGCTGGCCAGGAAACAATAGATTCTGCAAAATAGCTAATGTTGCGTGTACTTTGCACTCACATTCTCACAAGGGTCATTGGAAAGACCAGGGACGATTGGGAAGCATCTCAAACGACAGATCGACCCTCAACATCAAGGCTGCGTAAGAAAGATAATTAGTAGTGACGGAGGCCTTAGAAGCAGTTATAAAGGTGGTTTTTCAAAGCTCAAAAGAGGGTTTTTCCCACTCAAAATCTTAAGCACTAAGGACAACCAGTGGGGGGGGCTAACATTGGGGACTAATTTGACTTTAATCAGGAAAGACTGTAGGGTAATAAGTTTAAGGTTTATTCACAAGATGAAAGACTGGCACATAAAAGAAATTAAGAGACTGGTTTAACATTAGCGTAATTACGAGGACCGGCTGAATTAACCCTTTGTGATCAAAATGTGAAATTAAGAACTTTATTTTCATCAGTGATAGCAAATATTCCTGCTATAGATCCAATCTCATCTTCACTATTAAAAAACAAAACGAATACCAATAGGCATATGACTTTTACCTGTCATACGCCTATTTTTACCAACGAGACAACCGTGAACAGAATTAGAAAGTGCTCCTTGCTAATTTCAATAGGAGTGTTCTGCTGCCACTGATTGGCTGATCACTGAGCGATCACTCAGGTTCCTCCGCAGCTACAGACCTTTCTACTGAGTGCCATAATGTGACACGATATCTTCCTCCAAAGGACATGGGCGCTGGGTACAGCATGTTATGCTTTTCATAATAAGTTGGCTAACTTGGCCTTATAATGCAGAATTGAATCCATACTTGGAAGGTAATTATAATCATAATAACAATCATATATATTCACCTAAAAATAGCCAAGCCAATAGGCTTCATCTACAGAGAATATGGTTTGAAAAAACATTGTTTTTGGATTAAGATAGTTAATTGGTTTGCGTGATGTATGCTTAAAATACTTGTAACAATGTATACTACCAAGGTAATGCTGCATTTCTCTATTACTATCCGGCTTGATCAGCGAATATATAGAGCAGTCTGCAGATGGCCCTATTAGAGGGATTAGTTCTGGGTAAAGAAGCACAATGAAAAAGCACTGTTTTATCAGGTCAGTGGTCTTTGAAGAAGAATCCCTGGCACCCAACCTGTCGGGGAGTCATGTGGCTTTCAGTTCCTGGTGTTTAGGGCAAATTCAGGTCAGACATTAAAGGCGGTTTAAAATTCCGAGTATTCAAAGCAAGGGTGACTTAAGTTTTACAATAAGTTGCTTCCTCTGTTAGCAATACATTGCCCCAAATAATAGATTTTCACAAATTTTTTATAATTTAAACCGTAGCAATGCATACCATTCAAATGAAGTATTAACCTTGTTCTTAATAATTACGGTAGCGTCAAATACCGAGTTAGCATTGAGGCCTTGGCCACAAAATACAAATTATTCCTGTATATGTCACAAAAACTATATTTCCCTTTATAGTAAAAAGAATAAAAAGCAATTTTGTATGAATCAAAGGGTTTATGTAACGCTATTTTGTATCCTTTACCGATGCCCAGAGCCGTACAGCTGTTGTTGAACTTCGGCTCATATTTTTCTGGTCAGCCATTGATTTCTTTGAGAGCTGGTCGGGTGTCACTTAATTTGCAGCGAAACAACAGTTGGAATGTTACAGACGGGAATCCACATTCCGAGAACGTAATAGGCCTGCGTTTAAGGAAGAAATATCCTCTACAGTGGCAACCATCGGCATCCACCGATTTTCTTTGGACAAAGAGGACAAAGCAAAGATCAAAGTGATAATTCTTTCGGTTTGTCTGCTCTCATGTACTTTTTCACTTCTACGATGATTCCCTTTATGTCTAGCAGCCATTCACATTTTCTTTTAATTCAAATCGCCTAAACATCCTGACTTTTTTTGGAAAGCTAGTGAGAGCCTATTTTTAGATGAAGAAGGTAGGAAAAGAAAAGAAGAGTTTTGGTTCAGAAGACATTTTCCTACAATTCATTTTGTCCAATTTGCACTCCTTTTTTACAGTTCCTTTAACCCCTTCAGTCCTGGGGTTGTTTAGTACCATAAAGCCTGTGCCTTTCTTTGCCATTTTTACCATATGTGAGTTTTTAGATTCACATTTTCAGTGTTTGATGAACTCACACATATTACACTTTTTTTAAAAAACAAAACATAGAAGCATGCAAAAAGTAATATTTGTAAGTGATAAAAAATCATTTTTTGCAGTTTTCTTAGAATTTCTTCTTCACAGTAGGTTCCAATGATGAAAAATGAACTAATTTATGTTTGGCAACATGCGCAGGGTACATACAGGGTAATATTAATAAAGATAGATGGATAGCACTCCTTTTTCTTTTTTCCCTTTGTGTGAAGAGGGAGAAGCGAATGCCCAATCCAGCATTCTTAATGTAATGTTCTTCGGTCAACAGGAAGCCAGCAATGCTGTCAGTATGGTACATCCTAGGAGGTTTTCCGGTACGTCTATAGGGGACTGAAGGGTTTTTTTTGTTAAAATCTTTCATATACACTCTGAGGAATGAAATATATGGGTTGGTGATGTAAGCCACTGAGAAGTGATATTCTGATATCTTGTTGCCCTTTATGTGTGCAGTGTTCCATACCGCTCTGGCACACAAAGGATTAAATATGTTACGTAGGTTATTCACATTTCTTTTGTCATTCACGTCCAACACTAAAATATTTTCCTGATCATATTGCTGGATTTCCTCCCGATATGTGTTTTTCTTGAGTTTTGCATTGGAAAAGGGGCACCCAAACTTAATAAAGGTAACTGAGCGCCTTCATGGCTTTGACATATGAGAACTTTGTCAAGCTCTGTTCCGGCAGCCAACAAACTATGTTTCAGGCAAATTTCCACAATTTTGGTAGAACATGTTGAAAACCCAAACTGCCAAATTGCAATGCCTACTACTCCAATATCAACATTAGCATTGAGCTGGCTTCCTCAAAAGAAAACATTGATTTCAGTCCTTTTGATTGATTATGTGTTACACAGCCAGGGTTTGAGTAAAGGGCTGGTTTGTGCAGTGATGATGTTATTTGTGCTGTACTATACTTTGCTACCCCTGAAGCAATGGACAAAGAGGGTGACATACGGCTTTAAGTAGACGAGTGATATTGCTGTCATAAGAAAGATGACCGGCCCTGCTATCTGCCAGAGACTTCTTCTTGTTGGTCATTTTATGATCCCTCACCAAGCACTATTAGGCTTCACCTGTTTACATTGATCCTTCATGAAGTAAACACTGCTCCACCACAAAAACCTAGTACTTTATACATATGTATAAACCCTATGAATCCTATAAACCCCGGGTGTTATTTAGCAGCTGATGGAGATGGCAATTTATGGGATATTCCAAAGAAGGTTCCTCTTCTGGAGGCTTGAGGTATGACGGTACTTTTTTTTAGCTGACCGCTTGATCTACCAATCGCTGTTTATTTAATGAAGCCATTATGAGCAAGAAGCGCATTTATGAAAGTACCCTTTCATACAAATCAAACATTCTGAACTACTGAGAGAGACACAAGAGGAAGAAAGGAGGACAGAAGGATTGTGATCCCAAGAATGGACACCAAGCAACTCATAAAAACTAATTTTTTCATAAAAGCACAGACAACATTCTTTATTAATCACTGAACATGATAAACTCAAACAATCGCTGAGAAATAAACTTTTCGTACTTGGTGGGTGTGTATAAAATATCTGTATTCAATGTGTGCTTTGTTGCATTGATCAAAGTACAGGGTATCATTATATAGGCCACATAGTTTCACCTATACTGCTATTTCAGTCTAGTTAGCAGTACATGCCGCAGATGAAAGTGAATTAGTAATATCCTTTTCACTTGAAAATTATTTTTTTTTATATTTTTAGGCAATGAAATCCATGAGTTGGGGAGTCCTCATCTTTATTTAAACTGTGCAGGTGATTCCCTTTGGGTGCGTTGTACAGTAAAACAATCCTTGATTTATATGTGCAGCTTGTGGATAAATAATCTTATATCGCCGGGCCCCCTTTCCCCTATGTTTGCACATCTGTATATGCCTTTGTGGAAAAGGAAATTTTGTGTGAATAGGAAATTGTTTTAAACGTCCGGGAAAAGAGATCTTCAAAGAACTTTGTTTAAAAAATACATTTTACTTTTCCTCCCTTTCCATCCATTTAAGTTGGTTTATATACATCATATGGCTTAAAGGAATTCTTCATGGTGACTGGATCGTAATGAGACAGCTGCCTTATCTTGTTGAAAGATTAGCGTAATCAAAGTTCCATAAAGTCACGTTGTCTGCCAAGAAACCCACCATAAAAAAAATACCCGGCTAATCTACTGCTAGTATTCCGTAAAAATAGATGCCTCTACATTGCTATCACCTCCAGTATTACAACAACAGTAATTACCTTATTTGCTCAATTATAAGACAAAAAAAAATATTTTGAAAAAACTCCCTCGTGTCATAAAAGGGGGCGTCTTTTATTTCGACCTTAGATCCACTCCACTGATCCTCCAATGTAGCGTTTCTGCCGAATCGGCACTCACGTGACCTCACCACTAAGGGTGTATGGTGCATAACACAGCGTGATCTCCCACAGTCCTACCTATCACTCTGTGTTCCTCTTTACAAGTTGTGGAGAGGAGCTAGTTTATTGAGGGGCAAATCTTTGTGGACTACATATCCCATGATTCTCAGGTTGCCTTAAGATTGGCTGAGCACCATGGACCATGGAGGAGGTGCTTCTCATCTCTGAGCCACTGACTGATAGGCCGGTGCGTGTACAAGATTTTGTACACATGAAATATGAATTAAATTGCCACCCCACATTACTACACCAGTCCTACCCCCACATTACTGTACATAAATGTGTGTATGAGTGAGTGTCAGAGTGTAAGTGTGCATATGAGTGAGTGTCAGTAAAAATCTGTTTGTTCGGCATTGTAATGATTAAACAATGTTTTATGGGAAACAATGATTTAGATTTTTTCCCTCATCTTATATTCCGGCCTTTATTTTTTCCTTTCAATAAGATCCAAAGTTTGGGGAGTTGTCTTGAAGTACGTGTCCCTTACTGTTGTTGTCCGTATGGCCCTTGTGTATTGCACCGGTTGTAGGTCTGCACTTGTGTGTTCTATGTTGTTAAGTTAAACATTTGCACCTTGGCCATGCACTTGGAAATGGTGAAATGTCACCTGCGTTTTTGTACACATGACCCTTACTTAAACAAAATAGCGGGTTAGAAAGATACTTCCATTGTACTTCCTGTCAGGACTGCGCCCAAATGTACGATGGACAAGCTTTCAAGCTGCTTTTTAAGACATCGCAACAGCTGTTAGGCCACCACTGTGTGGTTTCTGTTGTGAAATGCTACCATGTGTTAAGGACAGTACACGCTTGCATAGTTTCAATTCTTCTGTATAGTGATGCTATTAGACTTCATATGACTCAATACTGACATTGTTCTATAAGTATTGAATGATATTATGTTATATCTACTCAAGAAGCCACCTGAAACTGTTTCTTTCTTATTTGGTGTAATTGACGGCTAGTGGCCCCTTCATAGCCTCTACTTCTCTATTTGCACAGAGTTCCAACGATGCCACACTAAATGTGGAGAGCAGAACACTATCATGTTGGTGGGACGCCTCACCTCAGGACCAATGTTTAGCATTAACTGTCTCTTCAAAGTGTATAGCGTGACTTTATTAAGACTCAGGAAATACAGTTATAGACGGTGCGGATAGAAATCTTCAGAATGTTGAATCCCTTGAGGTATCCACATGAATTATTTGTGCTGGATAAACAAGCTTTTACTGCCAGCAATGGTACAGATAGCAGGGAATTCTGTCTGTTTGTTGCCTCAAAGTTTCACTGCCGCTGTCAATCAAATTGTGTTATGTTTGTGGCCGTTTATTTTGTATAGTTGATAAACAGGTGCTTCCTTTACATTTGGAAAGGTTCATATGTGAATTTAGTTTTATGTCTGGAGATTTCAGCTGAAATCACATGGAGTCCAACACAAGTGGCGCTATGTTTACTCATCTGTGCCAAGACTGACAGCAGATACTTCCAAGTTCTCACAGTTGGCCTGGGCTGGCCTTGCAACAGATGTCAGAAGGACAAGAGGACCATCTCAGAAAAGGTCATGGCATGTTAAAAATATATGAAACTACACTTCGCTTAAGTTAATGGTCAAAATTCTACACGGCAACATTTTGTGGTAACCTTCTAGACAAACACCAATGTTTCTACGCACACATCATCAAGTCGTGTTTGCTAGTACTTGCAGTTCTCTGTCTGCAGCTCTATGGGATTAGAGTCGGCTCATCGCCTAAAACAAAACTCAAAATGTTGCCTGTTTGTTACCTATTGTACTTTAACAAAGGCCACAATATTTGTTTTAATCTTTTTCAGTAATCATTTCACACTAAAATAATAAAGAAATGTAATAAATATTCTCTTTATGAAGTATAGATTGCCTAAAACCCCCATCACTACAACCGTATTGCACATACACCCAAATCCCTCTTTTTTGGGGTGTCCAATGGAGCTGATAACACCAGCTTTTTGTTATCATATTTGATAGGTAATTTTTTTACTCACTTTATTATGTTTTGGGAGAATCCACATTTCCGTGTGGTTCTTATTTGTACAGATAGTCATGTTTTTAAATCCCTTATTCTGCTAGGATTGCTGATTCTGGGCTGTGGGCCAATGACTTCATGTAAACAATTTCTCTGTTACTTTGTAACATTTTAGTATGGGGACAATTACCATTGCTTGTTATGTGGACCCATTAGCTATTAGGCGTTCCCTTAAATGTGATCACTATTGTGTAACAAGCCGAACAGACGGTTGGGGACACATTGCCTACTGGATACAATGACTTTGCATCTACTAGATTCTCTGGATTGGTCTTGTAGGATCCTTGTGATTAGCTTTAAGTCTTGCTTCTATAAATTATTTATTATGTTTTAGTCTTTGGAAGTTACTCTAATGTTGTATTTGTGTTTGAGCATTTTCTCCTTTTTTGACTGATATTCCTGAGCTTTCCTATAATAGAATGTGAATCTGTCATATTTTTCACAAAAGTTCTATAATGCATACAATTCATTGAAATATCATAATAAAACTTTGAAAGCATTGGATCGTCGGAAGAATGTATGTTTTTAAAGTAGCTGGTGATTTCCTAGGTCTGAGAGTACACTACTCTGCTTTAGTGAAAAGGTTCGAAATGGGTACGATATGAGCTCGACAGATTATACAGCATTATGTGATGGCATTATAAAACAATTAATAATAATAATAATAATAACACTGGTTAGGTGCAACTGAGAAGAAACATAAATGCCTCTGACTGATCACAATGTTTTTCCTAATTGTCAGTAATTATCAGGCACTTTTGTAATTATGTTGATTACATGGAATAAGCAACACAATAATCTTCAGTTTCTTGCTGCGCCCCTGAAATTCCTCTTTAAATCAATGGCACATATTTTAGGTTTAGTCGCCCCTTTAAAGCATGTGATACTGGCAGCTCCCACATGCAGCACAACATAAAATAGCAATTTTTACGCTATTTGTTATAAACACATAAGTAATATATTGTATATAGGTGTAAAAATTTTAATCATTAACTAGAATGCGACGGTTCCAGATCTGCATAAAACATCTAATCTCAAGATTGTAAGCTTGCGAGCCGGGCTCTCTCCACCTAATGTATCGGTTTGTCTTAGTCTGTCAATTCTCGTCTTGTCATACCCCTTGAATTTATGTATTGTATTAAGCGCTGCGTAAATTGTTGGCGCTATATAAATAAAACAATAATTTATATTAATAATAAGAAGAAAAAGAAGGAGGAGCCAAACAGATGTTGATGTCTTCTTAGACCACAAGACTAACTTTTTGAACTTTTTGCTAAACCATTGTACACACATATTGGGGGAAAGTTTTATGCTGTGTTGGTTTATGTATATCTTTATATTTCAAGTGTACTTCTGGATTGTCCTATTTAAATGGCGTATTATGAAAGGAAATGGAACCAGATGACGCTATACATTGACCTAGATTAGAAGAATGGGTGATTGATAAATAGCTATAAGGAGGGTACTTAGAAAAGCCAGTCTTGAGTCTACTGTTTTATTTCTGGTTCTCCCTTACAAAGGGTCGGTGAAGCATACCTGGGAAAGTTTTTAACTCAGCTGACCTGGAGAAGCTGGAACATCTTAACCTTTAAGAGTCTAATTGAACAGATTCTGTATAATCAGACACAAATTTGTACACTGTGATCTCAGTCTACTTAGGAACCCCTATTACGTTATAGATATCCGGGTTTTTGCATTGTCTTTGACTGTGATTTCCTCAATAATCTCCATGTAGGGAACTTTGCAAATGATTGTAAGGCTTCTGTAATAGAGTTTGTAACCCTAGATGGTGTGACCTCTAAATTTCCGTTCATTTACTCTAAGACCATTAGATTAGTAGGAAATACTTCCAATCTCAGGCTGGAATCCTAAGAGTTCCCAGGTACGTCGGTCCTTCTAATACCTGCTTGATTAAATTGAGCTGGGTATAGGATATTTCCCATTGAATAATTACACAACGAGGAGGTCTGTCTTTAATCATACAGCTAACGTGAAAGTAGGGTGGCCATATTGGCCATTTTTTCCAGGACTATTTTTTATGTGTTTGCTGACAACACCCATAAAGTGCTTCCTTGCATTATGGGGGATGTATACATTTGATTAGATAAGTGATTTCCTTACACATACTGCAAAACAGTAGATGCTGATCGTCAATATGTAAACATTATATTATATGTAAACATATAAAAACTTAAGTCAGGTTAGGGCATGCATAAAAAAGGAGAGGTAGTCT
Source organism: Spea bombifrons (assembly GCF_027358695.1). Taxonomy (NCBI): domain Eukaryota; kingdom Metazoa; phylum Chordata; class Amphibia; order Anura; family Pelobatidae; genus Spea; species Spea bombifrons. Next base: position 126,100,517 of record NC_071088.1, read on the forward strand.
CCCAGTAATGATGATAGTATCAAACCTTTCAATGTACAAGTGACTAAATAAATCACACTCAAATACCAAACCAAAGGTTTCAGGGGAAGAGTGGCTACAATTAGCCCAGTGGCAAGTGGCCCAGTGATAAAACAAAACACATTTACAGAAAGGGAACGCACAGTAGGCCAGCAAAAGGAGAACAGAAAGAATCCAGTCAAGATGCAAATGTTTCTGTACTAGACTCCCTGGTGGATATGCTGTGAATTGCAAATAAAATCCAAGCAAATGTTTCAGATGTTGGCCCAAAATTATAAAATTATAGCAGGCAAGGTGGCAAACAGGCCCCCTACACTTACCAACGCTACCCTGAATCAATCTTTTTTTATCTTGGCATTTCACCAATTATTAAAATTACTGGAATGAAAACTCAACGAGAATGTAAGTTGTACTGAGCATGTGCAAGAAGTGTACTGAAGTATGCTTTCTGTTTTTCAATAGAAGCAGCTGGGGGAGGAGTCTCATTTTTTACTTCAATAAATAAAGACCGATCTACATGCAGAAAAATGCACCGAGTTCATAGAAAATGCATTTAACAAATAAGGATAGATTGCTCATTTAAACCCTATTATGAAGAGGAACTTTTTTTTACCATTTCAGTGCTGGTACATATTTCATTATTAAGATAACGTAAATCCAGGCTACCTCTGCAATACATAAATCTTGCTGATCTACATAACTCTAATTTACAATTCAACAAACGCTGAGTAAATACTGGCTTAACAGAAACAAAAACAAATCAGCGGTCTTAACAAATATTGGTTATAGCAAGACTAAATTAAGGGGGGGGTGTGACACTTTTTTACGGCTTGTTTACCTAAATTGAGCTTAATTTGACAATTACTTTCATCTGAATTGAGTGCCCAGATGTTGGCTTTGATCTTATTGGGCTGGCAGAGGTTAGACTTGGAATCAGCTCTCGTCGTGGTTAGGAGATACACTCAGTAAACGTGTGCTGGGCTTTGAGCGGTTAGCGCTTGTTATTTGGATTTGTGCCCTGGGAGTTGAATGGGTCATTGAACGCAGCTCCATGTTTCTAAAGCCACATTTAGTAACGAAAGTGTTCAATTCAGCAGCAGGTAGTTCTTTTTCAGCAGATTCATTCCCATACTTACCAACCAATTACTGTACATAAACTAGACACATATCGTCCGTTAGTACATAAAACTCATGAAACAGCATGTTATGTTAGAGAATATAAGTAGACCAAATGGTATAGGAAAGCTATGTCATAAATGATGTATTTATTTATTGTATTCTGCTATTCACATTCTGGAATTCATTTTGTATCTTGTAATAAAATCCTGCCCTTTTCATGCAATCTTATAAAAAAAAAAACATGGCTTACCAACATGGCTGCCTAGATTTGTACGTGAAGAATGCTAATTCACTGCTCACAGATACAACTGCTGACAATTAGTTATTTGCATTGGAAATCAGTGGGATTTTATTCATCTTTTTTTACCTTTTTTCAAAGTACAACATGTTCATGAAAAAATGCAAAGTTTTACCTTTTTTTTTTTTTTTATATCCTTTGTTTTTGGTGCTTTTTATTTGTAGAAAGCCCCGAAAGGATTAATTAGACATTTTGATTGAGTTATTGTACTGAAATATCCACTGCAAAAGAAAAGCAACATCACAGTCTGCACTGATTATTCCATTATGTAAAAAGAATGCCAGCTCATGAAAACGGACAATCTACAAAATGAATAATAACATGAACATACGTTAAGGCTGCTACAGGAAGAGCTTACAATCTATTGTTGTTGTTTTTTTTTCATTTATATAGTGCCACGCAATCGCACAGAGCTTAATTTAACATATACTTAGACTATAAGCTCTTCAGGTGATTTTCCTAAAATATTCCATTTTTCCACAGTCACTATGTATGTACACTACTTTACTTATCACACCCATTGTACAGCACTACGGAATTTGATGGCGCTATATAAAACATTAAATAATAATAATAATATGAAAGCATTTATTGTATACCATTCTATTATACTGTTAACTGTAAAGCGCTAAATAAATCAAGTAAATCTATTAGCGCTCAATAAATACAAATGTACATTGAGCCTTTTAATAAAATTAATGCATTTTTCTTAAATACAGCAAATTATTGAAAAAACTAAAATAACATGCGATATACTGCCGTCCCTGTGGTTACCCGTTAATGATCTGCTGTACGTTTACTTCTAGAAAAAAGGTGATTTTTATATAAAAAGGCCTGACAGCCACAACACATTTAATATGGCCCACGTTGGTTGTATTGTGATGTAAAAGTAACGTTACACTTGTTACATTTTATAAAAATGTCATTTTTTTAATAATACCCCCTTGAGTGTCTTCAAGATAGGATCATATTAGCTATTATTGTAAGGAGTTCAACGTATCCGTTGAGTCACAGGTGGATAAAGCTATTAAAAAGTATAATAGACCCTTTGAAGGATGCGGTGAAAAAAAGTTACACAAATAAACTCTTTCTGTGTGTGCCAGAACCTGCGCGCTTTCCCCGAGAGGATCGGCGTGCCTTTTGTGTTGCAGTTTGATAGGACCCAAAGTGGACAGAATCCAGACGGAACAGAACTTAATATGTAAAGCAGATTTCCCTTCCAGTAACGTAAAGCCATCAACACGCGGTTAAGCAGTTTAACAGTTGATATGCTTGTGTTTTATGTTCAAAAAGCTGTTTTCCAACACTGTGTTGGAAAAGCAGCCAACCATCAGAAGTGGCAGGCATTCCTGAAACTCAGCACGGCTCATCGACTTTGCACAAGACCAGAAAGCCTTACACCTATAAGACGCCTCTTAAATATGACTCCAGGTTAAGGCGGCGGTTCAAAGTCATTGCCACCCTTTGACAGCACTTGTGAAATTTCTAGGTGGTCCTAATTTATAAAGTAAAAATACAGTGCCTTAGTGTTCCCCGTGACGGGTGAGCTGACAAGCTGATTCGTGATAGGTGTAGGACACAAGAGGAGAAGGTTTCCGACGTTTTTCAGGAGGACTACTTTGCTCTTACTCCTGCAAGTGCCATGTAGGTCATATCTCTTTTTTCTCAATTAATCTAGGATCCCCATTATTCAAGATTTTATTTTAATATCTATGTATAAGCAAAAACTTATTTCAGAGACAGGAACATTCCCAAGATTTTGTGTTGGGGTGCACCTCCTGTTATAGATATATAGTGGGTATAACTTATTTATGGTCCAGCTGAGCTTGGCTTTGTCTCACGGCGACTTCCCAGCAACCAGGACCTAAAGCCCAATGATAACAATTCATCAAACTTTCCCCTACCTTTTCTGTGATTCCTTTTTGTTCATAGACATGTAGTATCACGTCGCTGGCTGGGAGCCCAGGGCCTGGAGCGACGGCCCCGTTGTGTCCTGTTTTTGTCCCTGTTCAGTATAATTTCCCAATAATACATTTTTGTGGGGTATCTATTGTTTTAATGATTTGTTTGCAGGGAATTCTGCGATTTGTTTAATGTAATCGATCATGTAATAGAAAAACATGTTTTTTTTAGGACAGTCCATAGGTTTATCTGTGTAATACCAAGATGAGATTGTACGGTGTATTATACACTGGTAGAATCATGATCGGTTTTTATTTTGGTATTAATTTATTTTGTTCTATTCATTGAATTAATTTCAATGACATTATTATTTTTATTTTTAATACTGATAAATTAAATCTTCTCGTAGCATGATGTCTGCTAAATCTTCAAAAATACTCTTTTTACCCACATTTCACCCTAAAGTCAAATGAATTTAATGAGCAAGGATATTGGGAAATACAGATTTATTTTCTATATACAAGAGACTGGAGCACAGCAGCCAAGCTCCAAGACTTGAGTTGATACAAGAACAAAATGTTTTTACGACAATCTTGTCACTTTGACAACAAGCAAAAGGATTTAACACCCAGCAAAGCGACAGATGGATGTGGGAACATCTGCCCATTGTCATGCGTCTTAAAGGAAACTTTGACAGGCAACTCCGTGCTAAATATGATTCCATTCCAAAAAGGCCACCCATAAACAAAATCAAAATGTCTGTTATGACTACAAAATTCCTTTCTCCAATTTACATCACTAATGCAGTTTAAAAATACCAGATTCAGGCAAGGAATTCAGCAAGCTAAGAAAAACACACTTTAGCGCTGAAAATGACAGCAAATGTTCTTCTCGCGTTACACACATTGGTTAACACTTTCATTGCCCGATCACCCTTATTATATTAGTGCTACAGAATCTTCTGGCGTTCTAGAAATAAAATGTAATGTTATGCAATTTTCAGCCATTTGGTGCTTAAAGGACCAGTCATGTGCACATGTATAAATATTTTTTTCCCTGTAGGAAAGCATAATGTTTTGAGGGAGAAACGCTATACTTTGAGATGAAGCCCTTCTCTTTTTCATGGATCAGTGCCCCAATCGCAAGGGTTGGTGCTTTTACTTACGGCGTATACTGATGTCAGGAGGCAGCTACTGGGAGAGTCAATGTGCGCCGTTTCTAAAAGAAACAATGGATGGATTACAGGGATGGATTACAGGGATGGATGGATGGATTGCAGGGATGGATGGATGGATTGCTACTTGGTCTTTTAGCTTCACCTTTGAATCCAGTTGATTTCTATACAAACATGAGTTTTGCAAGGCACCTAATGAAATTATATATTTTCTGATGTCTCTTTTCTAATGTTGAGTGCCACATAACCCTAGGGCACCTAAGCTCAGGGGCTGGAAAACATCAACTGAAATATGCAAAGCTAGGGGCTGCTGTGTGGTTCAGATACTGGATGGCGAGGTCCTGTTCAACAAAACACAATACTCATAGGGGATGCTCGTAGAAAGTGCTTTTCTCAAGATAGCCGTGACTTTAATGTAGCTATGCTATGCATATGTTTTATATGTGTCATTGGTAAAGGAGCCATCTACCCTACAATATTCTAGAATTCCAGCTAAAATCATTGGAGATGTTTAATGTTTTAAGTACTTTTTTTCATGGCTTAAATATCTTCTCTGCCTTTATTCTTTCAAGCACTTAATTAAAACATCAATGTATGTTAGTCTCTAAGCAAAACAAAATTCAGACGTATTTTTAAATAAATATGACACATTAAAAATGTGAATAAACTAACTACTGTATTTACTGAATTTTTCCTAACCTATAGATCACTTTACCAATAATGTTTTTTCTTTTTTTGCTAAATGATTGCCACTTGTATCGAAGGGAAATATCTCTGGGACATGAATGATCAGTTTCATGTATAACTATACCAAACGTATTATTGTCTAAAGCCCCCCGAAGCACCCCATGCTGTTAGTGAGCTGTATGTTTCTTGTCTTCGCAGGCTGAGATGGTGCTAAAGTGTGGATACTTTTGGCTTGGATTACTGCTGGTGCCAGCTGCATGTCTAATTAGGGATGTGGTATGGAGAGCGTAAGTACTCTTTTGTCAATCAGTGTTCTGCTATATAATTGTGGGTCATTTTGGGGGATTCTGGACCACCTCCTCCATCGCATTATATTACTATGGATCTCAATGTCTGTGTTTGCATGTTGCGCATGTGTGAAATTGGCACTCGCTTAATTGTATATGTGGAACGCTTAAACATAAATCGGTCACTTTTAGACAAAAATGAGCCTGTGGTATTATATCATATTCTTCTTGTTTGGTAATAAATAATTACATAATACGCAATAGATTAATCAAAGTTTTGAATGACCCACTGGTGTACCAAAAGCCTTGGAGCTCCCGAAAACCTGACCCATGTTACAGCTCAGGCTGGCTAAAAATTAGGTTATGGCCAATAATCTCCATATGGGCGCTATAAATATGTTCAAATATGCCTTAGTTGTGCTTAGTAAATCTGACAAGGTCCAAAGCTTTGGTGAACACGGATGATGGTGAGAATAATATCCCCAAAATAATCAATAAAAATATTTTTTTTCAAAATGAGTTTTACAAAATCCAGTCTTGCAAAAACAGATCGGTTATGACCTGATTAAATCCTTATGTCCCACTGCTATAACATTGGTTAGCGTTTTTTTTTTTTATTTATTTCAAGTGATAGTGCCACAGATCTTTATTTTTTATTGTATCTATTTATTTTTGGAAATAAATTATATCATCAAATCCATTGCTTGGGGCAAATCGAAAAACGTCAAACAGTCAACCAAATAAACTGTGCAGATGCAAGTAGTGTTTTGAAGGAAACATCTGTGTGTGAAAATATTTACATAGCTGACAGTCGCTGCGAAACAATACCGTACTTTGATATTTTCTTCTACACGGTGTTCATGGGACCTTACAAAGATTAATGAATCAAGCTTTGCTACTTTTTTAAAGCTACACAGATGGAATAATTTTTCAAGGTTTCGTATGTCCCCTAAACACACATCAAAATTATTATTGTTTTTTTATTTATATGAGCACCATGAAAATACACTCATGCCCCTTTTGTACCCTATGAATATATTTTCTTTACACCCTCCTGTTTCCCACCCAGCGTTAGATATTTTTGGGTGTGGGAAATTGGCGAAATTATGCAGAACTATAATAAAGGCCTCTTGATGCCCACAGCAACATCAGCAGTTGCACCCTGTCCTGATGTCACTTCCTCTTCCTGGAAGCGCCAGGGAAGCGCTAAAAGGCACCGGCACATTGCTGCCGGGTGGCTCAAGCACACCCAACACTTCTTAGCTGTTACTCCCTAGGCGTTTGCTCCGCCTCCAGCCTCAGTTTCATGCACCTATGACATGTTTAGCGACATAACGTACACCACCAATGGCCATGTTGATTTTTGCAGTATATCATTTACGGCTTTATTTAGCAATTTCTGTTTTTTTAAAGAGTAAAACCTGACCTCGTATTTCACTCCCAATTATTTGGGGAAAGCGTTTACACATAAATGTTTTCACGCGTGTAAAAGAAGTAACTAGGAGGTATGGATTGTAAATATTTAACATAAACCAAACATAATGTTTATTTCACTGACTTCCAACAGTAAAAGTTTTACAGCTGATTTATATAAATGTAAGTTGACATAGCTTAGTCTGCTGCTGTCGGAATAATTCCTTTTTACACAAGGTTTCCATAACAATTCCCAACTAATTGATGTAACGAGCTTGTAAAACATTAGGCAACAAAGCTTATCAAGATGGATTTACTCAATATATTCACAGTCTTGGCTGGTAAGTAGGACGCAAATCATCAGCTGTACTCAGATGGATTAGTAGTTGTCGGGTAACAATAACACCGGTTTTACCAGGATAACCTTTAGTAAACGCAGCCTTTGCTACCACATCAGGAGACCTTTTAGCTCTTACAGGCTGTAAAGTAGGAAATACATTCAGCAATTTGGGGCACATTAGCCCAGTGGAAAACCCAAGATTATTTAAACAAGGTGATTCATCATCAGAATGTTAACACAAAATGTTGAAAGCAGGGGTGAGATTGTTCTTCTAAAAGATTTTGTGATGATAAGTGGAATATTGGGGCACCATCCCAGGTTATTCACTGGACGCCTCATTTCTCTGTATTAATTATACATCACGAAGAGCCAACCGGGCAAGTTTCTCCTGGATGTAGAGCTAAATAATGCAGCACTATAGGACCTTGCATACGCTCCTAGTTGTGTAGCCACATGGTGAAACAGGCTTAATTAAAGCATGTCCACCTTCCACTGGATCTTCTAAACACCTACGCCTAAATCAAGCGCTTTGACCACCTACCGTTCTTATGGAAATTGTTGCCAACATTTGAAAAATTCTAGGGATACTTTTCAGGACAGGTACATCACACCCATTGTCCCAAAGCCCCGCCCCTCTGCCCATCCCACATAATTAGCATAGTTTAGCCCCGCCTGGTTATTATGGTGCAGATTATACCACCAAGCCCCTATATTTGTAGCGCAGCATCAATATCAGACGGGTGAATTTTATCACCCTTCGTTGGGACGGGTATCAGTGGTATCAGTGGGGTCACTGTCAGTATAAGTAGAAATATAATAAGACTTTGTGCACATGAGCTTCATTCAGAGAGCTGTGTCTACAACATACAGCCGACATTAATCCACAAAAAGAATTATATCGGAAAGAATACAGCAAAAACTGAAAATCTCCGTCTTCTTCTCCGTCTTCTTCACTGTTTGGTCCCCTGCTCTCGGCATGTTGCTCTGCGCACCGCCTCCCTGGATCATTCACTCTTACACTATATGCAAACATCTCCATTCAGTCTCACACCATACATTAACACATATTTTAACACCATACACTGACACGCAGACAATACTTTAACTAATCAAACAACTTTAACTATTAGAAACAGTTAAGGCTGTAGTATATAGTAATTGAAGACTATATACTACAGCCTTAACTGTTTCTAATAGAGGTCCTATAGCAGAATTATAATGTTCATTCTATCACTTATAATTCATATGTTACATATGTTTAATCAGATTTGACACCTTTACAATTCATGGTAGGTTCAAATGGCTGGATGGAAAACAGGACAGGCCAACTCTTCCGTAAACCGACTGAATGGAGGTTCTTCATAAATACCATCAGGCTTGGACTGGCCGTCTGGCACACTGGGCAGGTGCCCTTGGTGTCTCCCACAAACTGTAATTGTTGCTTGTGTGGCTGATCCAGTCCGTTTGTGTGCATCTACCTGCCAGAAACACACAGTCACACGCCGTATAAAAACATTCTAAAGTCCACAGTGTTTATATTAAATGAAATTGTAAAAAAACACCTTTAATAAATGACTGAATACAATGGAGCCCAGTTTGTGCTTGGTTCACACAGAACGTTATCAGTGGGTTACAGGAAATAATAACAAAAGGTACTATTTTCACAAATTTGAGGAAATAAAGAAAAATATTTTTTCAGATCAAAAATTAAGGGGTATAGTTTGAGGTTTAGCGTTTGATGTGCGCAATTATGCTCTACCCCGTTACTAAAATAAATAGCACAATTCTTTGAAAATGTTATGCTACGTTTGAAAAAGACTCTCCACTACATTTTGTCCTTTTTATGTTTCTAAGTATCTGGAATCCCCAAAACTGAAAGAAATGTCCTTGAAAATAATTTCTTCAGCTGCAGTCATTTTTTTATGAAAATGACAATTGAACGGCAGATTTTCTACAGACGCAGAGGAACATAATATTTACATGAGTATTATGTGTGGTTAATGTTTCAAACCCTGCATGAATGAAACCAGATAATATTTACCTAAACACATGACAAAGAATAGAACTAAACACGGAATGCCAAGACATGGCTAGAGGACATGGCGAGTTTTAATACAAATGGATCTCTGTATGCTGTGGGGCTCAACGTATAAGCAAATGTAAGCTCTTTGGAGTACCTTGTGGATTCAGAAGCAGATCACAAGCTGGCTAGAGCCTACCATGAATTTTAAAGTTATTAATACAGCGCCTGTAACTGATATTTGCCCAGTATACCAAGGAATATAGACACGTGAAAATAGATTATATTCCTTCTAGGTGGTAAACATGTTGGAACGGGAGCCTACCCACCTTTTGTGTCTGTAGGTCCAAATTGTTATGTGAAGCACTCCTTGTTATGTCCGGTTTGTCCATTGTGCCGGGGTATAGAGTATGTATATATAATGTAATCATAATATTCCAGAATACTAAAAATCTAACAGCAAACAAATAGTTAGACTAACATTCTAATACAATTTCCCATGACTCGTGTGTTTATGTGCCACCACCAGGGCAAAGCATTCATGTCGCAAGACGTTACTGGAGCAAGTTCAGGAGATAGAGGCCAGATCTAAAGAAATGGGAAAAGCGGCCCTTCGGGACTCCAATGGAAAAAGGTAAAGTAAAGTTATATTTTTATATGTTTTGTTCTACATAGATTGTATTTATAAATATTTATATTATAGTTTGTATAACATTTTTATGTGCAAAGTTTTACATTTGCGTTATCACGATAGAGACTATAAAATGGTCCATTCATAAGAAAGATTCTGTGGGTTGCTATAGTGATAAGGCCCCTTTTAAAATGATGTAAAATAGGAATGTTTTGTTATAAATCATTTGCCGACACGCACAAATATGTCATATCCTTGCACTGTGTAGCCACATCTGGCAGCTAGTCATAGAGCTTCGAGAAGCTGTCAGCTCCCTCCGCCACCTTGGAGGAGCTCTGCATCAAGACTGGGGCCAGCGCCGCAACTAGGGTTCTGACCACCTGGGGCAAGATTGGCGGTCCTGCCGCAAGCTAACATTACGTCCGCTTCTGGAAGCAAAGCAAGAGCAAGGTCATTGCCCCAAGGTGGCTCAAGTGTGCCCCTTCTTGTCCCATGGAAGTTATGACCCTGACAGCAATAAAAGGGTTGTGTGCGTTTGTGAAACAGAAGTGTATGTTTACATGTAAGTGTGTATCTTCTGGAGGTTCTCCTCTATGTCAGGCCCCGTTATACATTTACCAGCTTTCCAATGATCCATTTAACTGGCCACGTCCACACAAACCCCCGACTACTCTTGTGTTCTGCTTCCGGCACTATGCATTCTAAGCTGCCCACAGTCCCAAGAAATGTAGCATTTGCTGGGGTGGCTGATATCTGGAAGCCTGGTGGTTGGAACTGTCTTGTACATTTGGGGCTGTTATGTTTTGAATACATAACTGTCTGGGCATAAGACAAAGAAAATGACCAAATGAAAATTTAATGTGCCAAATTCTTTATTTCTGTGACACTATAAAATCATTATTTATTAAAATGATTGTATTACTGACATAGAGTTAATTCTGGTTATGGATAATCCACTATTTTTTTGCTACTTAGGAACATTAGTAACCTCCAGCTTGTTCTATGGACAATTAGATATATTCTCCCCAGTACTCCCCAGCATTGCAGAGGTTAAAGTTTTCGGGTCAAACTGCACATAATCATCATGCTAGCTGTATGTGACCTACAACAGAGCGAAAGCATTTAAACGCCTCCTAATTACACCTAATGCTTAAAATCAGCACTTTGTCAGGTTTTTTTCATGACTGATTGCCTTTACCTTTAACCCTTTCCCTCCATTGCCTATATGAATCTCTGCGATTGTGTTTTTAACATGTTCCATTCAGTCATCTTGTGCCTACGTTGGCCAAGGAACCACAAACCTGGGTAATCGTGTTCAACGTTTGATGTTTATATTGCTGTATTCTCAACGCAGACTTTCATTTCTACTCTTGCGTGCAGAGCTCCCTCATACTCACCAGCCATGCATGGATATGATGTAACCTCCGCTCCACTACCTCCCAGGCCTCCGCAGCACTTTGTTTTTTTTCTTCTTCTATCCTAATTACTGCCAGATTTGCTGGGTGGTCCATCTGTAATCTAGATAATAGCGGAGTGCTTAAATCTGCTAGAGTGTGCAGTATGTGTCATGGTGTGGCCTCCAGAGTGTTCTTCAGAATTGAGCTCCCTTTCATCCTCTCTGTTTGCGTCTTGGCTCCTTTCACACCTGCCCCGATGCTGCATGTCCCTGGGGAGGGTCTCAAGGAGATGAGTGGTGCAGTGGGATTTCGCTCTAAAGCGTGTTTGTGTTTTAAATCTGTACCCTACAGTTCTCATGGAGTGTGTTTATCTGTGCGCTAATCGCCTCTCTCCCCCAATCCTGTTAGGGACCCCCTGCCGATATTTCCGATAGTTCTGTGTTCTAACATAAACAAGTAATCAAAGCCTTACTGCTTCTTACAATGTGCTTCAAGTATATTAGTAATGACTATTGAGCTGTATTAAGAATAATCCCCCCAAATCTCATCAGGAACGCGTATGTATAAAATGATAAAACCTTGTGCTTTACAGTAAAACATATAAAACATAATGCTGCAGGTACATTCATTGTTCTAACTATTTTTGCCTTGCAGTAAAGTATACAATATGTTGTACATCCATTGGCGTAACATAACCTAGATAAAATGCACATAAAGAGATGTTTTGGGAAGTGATGATGGGGCAGTCACCATGGAAACCATGCTCTGTATACATACCCCTAATGTTTTTACTATGCATTGTCGTAAAGTGTATACTACATGAAAAGCCACAAGGGTACATTCTGGTGTAAAGTGATGCGTAACCATAGCAACCACTGGCATTTGTATGCTCTTTGCACCAGAATTACTCATTTACACTTAACACCCGCGTTTTGATTTGGCCTTGTGTCAGTATGTACTTATAAACAGATTATATACAAGCCATACAGCATATTGTTATACCTGAGCTTTAGCTAAATGTACACAGCATATAAAACGCGATGTTATCACTATGTCGTTGCAAACGTATACAGAGAATAAAACACCGTATTATAGCCGTGCCTTATCTAAACGTATACAAGCAATAATACTTCGCTCCAGCTATCTACTGGGCACAGCATACGCAGTCAGTAACAGCATCACAGCAAAATGTAAACAGACTATAAACATGACCGCTGCGGCCCAACTAGCCCATTTGGAGTTGTGGACTACTGGAGAGGCCAGTAACCCAACAGGATGATCGATCCATAGTAAAGCAGGCCGGTGGCTGCCGCCCCAGCATGTGCCAGCCTAGTTCGCCTGGAAGAGAGTACGCCATTGTTTACAATACAGAGACATTGGTATACAGAAATAGATACCTCCCATGTGTCTTGTTTCAAGTCCTGATTAGCTGGCGCTGTCTTGCTTGGTAATCAAGGACCGGTTATGGAGATCGCCATGCAAGGTGTCCCACTATTTGCAGGGTTTCGCAGTGTTGAGAGCCGAAATGATGTTTTGTTAATTATAAAAACATGGCAGTTGTTCTGGTTACTTTCAGAGGACACCGCTGAGAGCTAAAATATACAGGAGGTGAGCAAACAACCAAGGAACAGCTTGTAATTACACGTTGGAGCCGAGGCCCCAGATTACCTGCCACATTGCGATGGCGTTTGAAGTCGGTTTTACTCGGTTTGGTTAGCGAAGATAAAAGAGCGTGTTTTATTTCCTTCAGTGTCCCTTAACAAATAATGCAAAAGAAGAAATCGTTTCATTATCAATCTGTAGTTTCAAAAAAACACAAAAAGTAAGAAAAAAAAACGGAAGAAAAGAAACCTGGCCTTTAAACGGGAAGTCTTGTGAAGATCGGATTTTCAAATCCGAATGTACACAATCTGTGTTTGTGTTGCAGATCCTGTAATAGTGCTTTTTAAGTGTGTGTTCCTTACCCCAGACATGAGAAAAACAAATGTTCCGCAACACACTCTATTCCTATAATGAGTGCCTTATACTACTCTGATCTGAATAATACAGGGAAAGACTTTGTTATGGCCCCCAATATGCTTTGCTTTAATGATAATCATGGAAGGGGAGCTATGAAGACAACCTTCCGATATTAGAGATGGATTGAAAGGCATGAAAAATCTTCTTCTTTTTTAATCTAAAAAAATTGGTGGCCGGTGTGTCCCTTTAACTAAAAGCAGTTTTTCTCCAGTAGAGCCCCACTGCTAAAAGATTTTGTGAGCCACATACCCACACTAGAGATTTATTTCTCAACAAGTGTTCAATTTCTAAGGATTCCAATTAAATGTATTTTGCACTTGAAATGAAGAACATTAGTGGGTCAGCATAAATTGACCTTTGGGATGGACAAACCTGTGTAAATTTAATTCTGATTAATCTATAACGTGTACCTGCTAGCACAAGGACTAGTGCTTGTGTCAAGATGGTGGCCAGAAGAGGACTGGTGGTGTTTCAGGAAAGCTGCAAAAGTGGAAAGAGAGAGAGAGAGATGAAAAGAGGAAGGCAAAAGGAGTTATCACTAGACTTGGGCGCCGGCCAACTCTGGTTCGTCTTCGTGTTTGTCTTCGTGGGGGGGGGGGATCTTCGTATTCCACGAATATTCGCCTGTTCCTGTGTTCGGTTCGGGCGAATATTCGTGTATATTCTTCGTGTTTGTTTTTTTCCTTCGTTTTTTGCCGTTTTTTGTAGGGGTTAATACAGGGTTAACACGATACGCACTACTGAGCAGCTTTGGTGCCAGGATTTTAAATGTCCATACGAGCAACTCTATTGGTCGCTGGCAGGGGCCTCCTCTGCTATCAACCAATGAAGTGCACCTGTACTTCATTGAGTGATGGCAGATGAGCCCCCGACTGTCGACCAATTGAGTTGTTCAGATCCTTGTTGTGCTTGTAGCTTAAGGGTTTTCTCTACCATGTAGTCTATTATCCAACCTAAATAATTTCCATGATATCCGTTCATTTGGATATGGGCTCAGATTAGGAGGACCGCATTAGCCATATTTTCCAGGACATGAAAAAAATTCTCGTATTGTTGATTGACACAGGTAAGTATGTGAAATGTAAGCGATTTCCCCCTGTGAGTTGATACATCCCACAAACTGTAGGGGGCAGCACTTTGCATGTGCTGGTCAGTAACATGGGATTCAGAGAAAAAGCCTAGCATAGTCGGCCTGGCCAACACAGTGATGTCATAGCAAACTTAGTTCATTTTCTCTAGTTCTGGGCAATTGCTCGTATCCTGCTGGTATATAATATTATTATTATTATTTATTGTTTTATATAGCGCCATCATATTCCATAGCACTTTATATTCCGTACACACAGATGCTTTCTGTAGGTTTTAAAGAGACAGTAATGCTTCCGATTTTAAGGTCAGTGTATATGAGAGGCACATTTCGAGAAATAGTCTATTTGCAGAACATGCATAAACTGGAATAGACAACCTACTAACATCAAAATATAGAGCCGTGCTTCTGTGTTTTTTATTTTTAAATAAAATATTTATATTACGGCTTTATTGCCATTTTACGTGGACTTACCAATGACTTAAGAGATTGAAATATATAATTCACAATAACATTAAAATACATTTTAATATTGCACTATTTTCAATTAAAAAAAGAAATTAATAAAAAGTCTAAAAACTATTTTCTCATTTGGCAGCCAGCTATTTCCACTAAACCGATTTGGTTTAATGTTTGGTTTCAGATAAGGTTAAATTGATTGTGTGACAAATGTGTGCATCCAGGGGTATGTAATTGGTTTAAACTGGGTGACTGATTGGCACCACTTACACAACGAAAAACAATATTTGTACATGAAAAATAAAGATTGGATTTGAAATGTGTGCAAACATTGTAAAATCTAGTCGGGCTATTTAGAACCTCATCATCAACTCTGCTTGTTTACGGTGCGGTTCCCAGACAGAGGGGGATGTTAATTAATCATGGCCGAAACAAACAAAATAAACCAACACCCTGCCCGCTCATAGATAACACCGCCTATATAAATATAAATACAAAATCATATAAATGACAGATGAGTTCTGCATCCATAAGATGCTTTTTCATGCTGCATGCAGGGCTGGCATGAGGACATTCTGCATTAAAGATTGGGGTCCAGTTCTTTTTGTGGAAAGCACGTGCACCATTTTCCCCTTCTGCATCTAACTATTGGAAGTGCGCAATCATATAGATTTTTATAAATATGTTTTCATTATTTATACACAGATACATGGGCATCAATAGGACTTTTTCCTCCCCATCTTTCCCTGCTCCCACCTCAATACCGCCTTACCTCCTCCCCATTGCCTACCTTTGTTGGCTCAGGAGAGGGGTTTCTTGTGGGAAGGCAAATGTTAGTTACCCATTAATAGGAATAATGATGTGATCACATGATAGTAGCGAACAGAACATCATGAACCTGCACAACATGAGAACTTTAGATTGCAATAGCTGGGTGGTAAGCCAAATCTACAGTTACAGCTCCTATCCCCATAATAATCAACAAGCAATGCTGCTGCTCAACATCGTTGGAGTTGCTGTCAAGAAAAGTTTATGTTGTGTAGTGAAGCTTTCTGTAGTATTACAAAAAAAGTGGGTAGTTAGGGGTGGTAAAAAGAGGCATAAAGGTTTGGTACTAAATAGGACACTTGTGGCGGTCGTGGTAACATGTGGCACTTAATGTGCCGTTATTACATGTTTCATGATGTTTAGCCAACCAAATGGATGGCTGTGAATCATGAGGTGTGCATTCCACAGCAGCTGCAGTACCTATCCATAATGATATAAAAGGTAACCTTTAGCACTCGAGTTGTTGAGATCTCACTTTCCCATGATACTTAACATACCAGACTGGCTGAGAGTCATAGGGAATGTAGTCTCAACAGCTGAAGTGTTATCCATGTTTGAAATAAACCACCTTGTGTCTGCAGCCTGCACACTATGTCTGCCCAGGTGGGGACTCTGTGTCTGTAAAGGAGCAGCTGCCTGAGTGAAGCAGAGGAGACCAGCTAGAGATAGAGCAGATCAAACCACTCTGAAAGCAGAGGGTGTACAGAATTCAATAAAAGCTGCTGCTCCAGCGGGCCTATTTAAATTCCCAGGGGGGTGATTTCCTGGGGTGGCCCTCTTCAGACACACATGGATAGATGTAGATATATATCTCATTGGATATTGACAATAACAACATTGTGCATGTGTGTGACTATTTAATTGGCAGAACTTATAAACGCATCCATTACTATTCCTAGGAACATCCAAAAGTCAAATCCTACGATTTGTTGCGCCAGATCCAAGATTTGCGGGACTGTTGATTTTCTTCAATTCTTAAAATCAGTTTTTTTTAATTTTATTTTACTTTTCTAAGAAAACCTTGAAAATTATTTGTATTTATTTACTTGTGGAAGAAGCTTTGTTTTCCCTTCAGTGGGTCCATAACATGATACATTCCCTACAGCCCTATAGTTTCAGTGAGGTTGTCAATGTGGAGATGGGGGGCTCTGAAGCCATATCACTCACTATAAAGGCCCTGTGTAGACGGCACTACCATATAATCAGCCTAAGCAGACTTTTATGTATTTGGGGCCCCATCATAACTAGGAAGAAAGGGACCTCTATAATACAATGAAAAAAAGTCTACTCATGTGAACGTATGAATTGCATCATTAGTTTTATGCAATGAATTCCTTTTACCAATGGGACCTACAAGGCATTTCACCTGTGGACCTTTAAACTTTATAGCTGCCCCTGAGAATTATAGGTAAAGGTTTTCTTTCTGCTTTCTGGATTGTGTTTCAATTTTTGATTTTCTACATAACTGGCAAGTTCAAGACAGCAGTGGCCTGTAATGGACCTTAGCGCTATTTGTGTTAGTTGGGAGTGTAATTTGGCACATACTGATAGAATTAAAGACTTTTTTTTGCAAGAATTAAGAATTGTAACATGACCCAGAAGGATTATGTGGGAAAATATTTCACATGCTACAAGCCGATTTACCCCAGGACCCAAACATCAGGACTTAGCCCTTAGCCAAGAATGTCTTCTTCCACCAACTCATGAGATGTCATGGTGCTTGTCTAATCTTTGATTAAGTACAGAGCAGAAGATTGGAGAAACTCACTCAAAAAACAATTCACATACACTCTCCTGTCAACTTGTTATGTTGCAAATTCCTAAGAGTCTTGTAAATGTATGTGAATCATATATGTCATTATTCACACTGATAGCTATAAGATAAATCTCAGCACGCATAAATAACAAAGATAATAAAAAATGCCGTATATGTATATTTAAAGCTAATTTTAGATATTACAAATACTCATATGCATGGTAACCTACCTTACACACACATTATTCATCCATGATTATACTTGGATATTTGCATCTTCTATCACCTATCTGGCTTGTGCAGCTCACCAAATTAGAATGTTAGCTTTTCAGTTCAGGTTCCTATTCCGTGCTCTTATACAAACATTCTACTCTTGACATTTTTTAATTTTTAATGCATTTTGCATTGATTCCAAGGCATCTTTTCTTGTGTGCATATTGGTTCCAAATAGTAACCAATTTTACAGTGGTAGTAGAATAAAAGCGAACGTATAATTTAATATATATAATATATATAATATAATACTTTTATACATTTAAAAAGCATTTGTAATATTTTTAAGGCCAGATTAATTTACAGATACCTTATGTTACTAAGGTAGATCTGGGCATTCTGTGCTTTGTACAGTTATTGTGCCGGAGTCTATTAATGTGCTTATTAATTCTTCTTGTTATTAGCCTTTATGTACATAGACTCAGTTCAAAGCTATTGCAGAATGTTCTTTGTCACAAAGCCCCAATGCTTAATGAAATAATCATTAGCGGTGACTCAAAACTACAAAACTATGTTAAATTCCCCTTTTTAATTGAAGAAAAAGACAGTTATTTGTTCCTTTATGTGGGGTTTAAGGGCGGCAGGGAATGTCAGGACTAGATTAAAGGAAGCGGAGTCACTCCTTATGTTCTCTGTTCCGTCTCTTTTAACAAGGGCCACAATTATTCGTGAGATTCCCTTTCACTTAAGTGCTTTTTTGCTGAGTTTTCAGGCTACTCAGTGACTTGCTGCATGGCTAGTCTTGTCATTGTATTGAGGTATGTTATTTCGCTTTTCTTCCTATTCACCGAGCCTATGAATACAGATGCCTATCTAGTCACTTCAATAGCCATGACCCTAGCATCGAGCAGCCGGTCATATAAAGAGTTTACGTCGGCCTGATTACTCAATGGGCTCTCTTGAGTACACACAGAGACAGCAAGTAATGGAGATCTCACTCCAAGCAAAGACCAAGAAACTTAATTCTTCCCCCCCCACCACCACTTCAAACCAACGCACATCTCGTAAACAAAGAGTATTGTATAAGGGTTTTTTAACATACCTGAAATGCAGCCTCATTGGCTGAAGATTTATGCCGAGACTAAAGGGAAAAAAACATCAAATGTCATGTTTTAGATGTTAATCTCATTCAACTCATATGAACTCCAAAAATCTCCATTACCAGACACAATGGACTGAATGCTACTGGTGTAGAGGGGGCCGTCAGCCACTCAAGTTGTTTTGTCGTTCGTCAAAAAGATATTTACCATTTAATGGAGTTACTCTATTTATTGTGGTCCTGAAAGGACCCTGCTTAGTAATAATGGAAGGTATGAGAAGCCATATTCTCTAGGATTAAGGACTTTGTTCCTAGAACAATGGTTATTAATCAAATAGTCATTTTTTTCTTTTTAAATGAGTTATCTGGTTGTAAGGAGTTGCTTTTTTACAATATTAATTTAACCAATGCAGCTTTTTAAAATGTCTTGATAAAGGGAAATTTAAGAGCCCCGAATCACACAAGATTTGTTCCTGTAGTAACAAAGGAAGGCAATACATTCCCTGTTCACGGTTAAAAATGCAATTGTTTCAACTGTTTGTGTTGAAAACTAAGTTACATTAGCATTTTGATCTACGTGACATTTACATAGATCTATCCTCAACATCTGCTGATTGATCACCAAGATCAGTGGGGCTCCTAAGTTGTCGCTTTACCTCCATATTTCCATATTTAGACTAAGCTGTAGTTAACATATTTGCTCCATTATGTGGTAAAACCCCCAAAATCATTACAAAACGATGCCCCCATAGCATAATTGTGGCTCAGCTCAGTTGCTAAACCCTGCAGGGTCCCTTCAAAGAATGAATCAACAACTCTGCTGAGTGATACTTAGTTTCTCCGTCTAACAAGAACTCTGGAAAGCCGACCCTGTTCTCCGAAGGGCAAATTTCCACATCTCTTTGGGGTGTATTTATTAACTTTGAGGGAGAGTTGAACATTTTAAATGTGTGGCTTCACTATACATAAGAAAGAAACAAACCCAGTGGCTTTCTTCTGTGAGAAGATCCTTACATGGTGTAAATGTAGGGAGTTTCCTTGAAAGTAATTTCAGCAATTTTATTATGCATTATACAGGGTCAAGAGGGCATCAGAGTTGTCCCTTGTATATATATATATATATATATATATATATATAATTTTTTTTTTTGGATTGTTCTAAATGGGGTGTAACATTAATGAGCAGCTTCAATCAAAAGTTCCCAGATGTGATTAAAGAATAAATAGGTTTGCTTTGCCCTGTGCATTATTCATTAACCCAAATGGCTAAATGACCGGCCTTAAGGTTAAAAGCTTAAGCTGTTTAGTTTTATACAGTCTGCGGGATGTTTCAGCCAAGCAGAAGACTGAGTTGTACAGGGAGTAGCTTTGAAAAATTGAGACTAATAGTCCATTTAACATCCAGCCATGGCAGAAGCTAATCCTTAAGGTCATGGAGCTACAATTTATTTATTGAGAGGTCTGTATTAATCTTTCTAAAAGATAATGTTATGGCAAATGGCATTTAATCTTCTGCAGCGCATATAAACAAAACATGCAGGATTATCTCTGTTTAAATAGGATTGGAATGTTTGGAATCAATCAATATGTGTTGGGACTCCAGACAGGTCTAAGGGCCCATGCTGACTGCCAGGCTGCACTCCCTGATACTATCAGCATGTCGGACTGGACGTGCCTGCAGGGTGCGAAGATCTCGCGCTAATAAAGTTATACATCACTCCACTAGTATTAATTATGAGATGGTGCATATATTTGTAGTAGTCGTCGTTAAAAACGTTTATATCTGAGAGTCTTAAAATCTACACAAGATGTGCACCCGCAGTACATGTCGTGGATTAAAAAGAGAATACTAATGATTTAGATTGTAAGCTCCAAAGAACATGGCTTTCTTTTGCAGTCTTAGTCTAAATATCTAATTATCATGAGTAGTGAGGCATCTGTCAGCACCATATAAATAACAGATAATAACTTGGGCAGGTATATTCTTAAAGGAATGGGGAAGGACTTTACAGAATGTGGTCTTCTTTTTATTGGTGTAGCATATCAATCACTTCTCTCCAGGATGACCACCACAACACAGCAGGGGCCTATTTAGCCAATATAATTGGATATGTTCAATTGAAGTGGTGTTTTTACTAGCCTAAGCCACTATCACCACCCCTCTACTCCCCTTACAATTCTGTCTAGAGAGTGGTTGGGCAGTTGCCCGTGCCTTAAGAAAAGGGTGAGCCTTTGTAAGATCTTTAATGGTGTATACAGAAGGTTCATTTATTGTATAGTCGCTGGATCTGTTTTGGATGTAAGATGGCTTTATAATAAAGATTTTAGAGACAGTCAGGGATGGGTTTTTATTTCATATGCTTAAAAAACTTAATAAGACACAAAAAAGGATAGTTCTGTGGATGGAGTGTTTGGGGATCCAACTTGAACTCCCAAATACTTATTACTCAAACCATCAAAACTGGCCACCTCGGGACTTAGAAGGAGCATGTTTCTCAGTAGTGCTTTCCAAATGTTGCCAAAGAACCCAACAACACATGGCATCATCTTTGAGTTAATAAAAGACCTTTGCAGTTTTATGGGGAACATAATGTTACTTTAGCTGGGTGAGGTACATAGTAATTAATAAAATGCCTTCTAGTTTCGGGCTTATTTACCAAAATGTGCTTTTCATCTTATGATATTTCATAGCTGGCTTTGAAAAACTGTCTATCCCTCGGCTAATAAAACTATATTGCCATGTTTAAATATAATACGAATATAAAAGCAATTGTTGAAGTTGCATGTTTAGTTAGGATTGTATTCTATACTTTGAAATTGTAACTACTTTGTTCAGTTTGTTGCTCCATTAAAAAAAACATCAAAGTGTAGAACTCCTCCTGACCATCATTATACCCCACATCATAATTCATTAACAGCCCCCACCACAGTTATCATCCCCCAACCACCAAAATTTCCATCCCCTATCATGATCACCCCCATATTGCATCCTAATCACCCCCCTCCATCTTCATGCCCCCATAATACCCACCCAGCATTATTTCCCCCTCGTCTTCATATCCTTCCATCAGCACGCACCCCCTCCATCCTCTTCCTCTGAACCTGACAATCAGCGCTGCGGTATTCCTCTACGGATCTGCCAGCCCATTTTACATTATGACCTCTAGTTTTAGATTATGACCTCTTGTTCTAACATGTATCCTCCTTTGAAATAAACTTCCCTCCTGTGCTTTGTTAAATGCTTTTACGTTTTAAATGTTGAGATTTTTCTTTGTGCAAAATATTTTGTTCGGAGACCATAAAGCAGCGTCTGTATGCCCTCGGTAGCTGCTTGTATGTCTGTGGGATTCATAATTTATACCTGCTGCATATTAGAGGTCAAGCACTTTGAGTGTGTTATTATCTCATTAGTGGTAATTAGCGTTGGGCAGGGTAATTGCTGTTGAAGCTCATCTCTATTTAACAAGGTGATCACATGATCCTGGGGCCTTAATGAGTACATGTAATGTTTTAATGGTACTCATTTACATTTGTATAGCGCTTTTTGCCTCCTTGCCAGCTTCAAAGCCCTGAAGTGTTTGGCTGAGTATAAAAAGAGCAGGTCATCTTAGAGATTTTATATTCTGTGCACAGAATAAAAACTGACATCTTCAATGAAAACCTGGCACCATACATGTATAGTGAAAACCTCGAGCTGCTTTATTATCGTGGATGTATTTTACGTTAGCGTATATTATGAGAGCATGTATCGTAACTTCCTGTTCAGAGGATTAACGCTCTGGTCAGTTTCCTACACCTTCAGTTTCCCACTTTACCCCAGAATCACTTTTATGCATAACCCCTACTTGAAATATACTATTTTACCGCCTACTTGAAATATACTATTTTACCGCCTTTGGTTAAATAGTTAGATCTTTGGCTCCCTTAGTCTACATTTCATTGTCCTACATTAGAACATTGGTACTGGCATGACATCACTAGCAAGTCTATCCACAACATATGAACAGCAGCGTGACCTCACGCTTTTGTCATTTTCCATGGGTAGAAAATCCTGTTTTCCCCGCTTTTCCATCAAAAGACTGATTCTCATACCTGGGAACTCTGGGTTTGACCTGGAGATTGCCGGGTGAGCACTGCTTCTCCGGTTCTCCGGGCCAAGACCCGAATCCTCCTGGTCGCGGGGTCTTGACACGCCCTGCTCCCCGCCCATTTTCCCTCTAGATGGGGGTGTTTCCTGCTGCCGTCAGCGGGAACTCCTGCTGCTATCAGCGGGAACTCCCCCGACGTCAGTGGGACCACCCCCGACGTCAGTGGGACCGCCCCCGACATCAGTGGGAACTCCCACTAACGTCAGTTGGACCGCCCACTGACTTCGGTGGGCAGTCCTGGCCGTGTCCCACAAGGGAAGGCTCCGGATAGCCAGAGCCCAGAAGTTCCCAGGTATGCTGATTCTGGATCGGTGCATGCTAAGCTGTTGGCATTTCCAATAAATAATGCATTTGCCGGGACACCCAACAGCCGTTGCCCCTAGAAATTTGGGATGTACATGTTAATTTGACATATTTGCCCTTGTTATATACCGTATTTGCTCGATTATAAGACGACCCTGATTATAAGACGACCCCCCAAAATCTGAATATTAACTTAGGAAAAAAAGAAAAAGCCTGAATATAAGACGACCCTAAAGGAAAAAAGTTTTACCAGTAAATGTTAATTCATGTAAACTATTTTTTTTAATAAAAGCTATGATTGAGAAAAATATATTTTTTTTGTTTTTATTTCTTGTATTTTCCAACCTGCCCCCAGTTACGCACATCTGCCCCCAGGCTTGCCACACCAATATGGCACTGTGGCCCATGATATGCCTTTTAACCCTCTATATGCCACTGTGCCCCATGGTATGCCTTTTTACCCCCTATGTGCCACTCTGCCTCCAGAAATGCCTTATACCCCTAATTCCCATTCTGGCATTTAGGGGGTTAAAATGCATATTATGGGGCAGAGTGGCATATAGGGAGGTATAAGGCATTCCAGGAGGCAGAGTGGCATTAAGGGAGTTAAAAGGCATTATATAGAGCACTCTGCCTCCAGAAATGCCTTATACCCCTATATGCCACTCTGGCATTTAGGGGTTTAAAAGGCATATTATGGGGCAGAGTGGCATATAGGGAGGTATAAGGCATTTCAGGAGGCAGAGTGCACTATTAAATGCCCCCTTAACGCCACTCTGCCTCCTGAAATGCCTTATACCTCCCTATATGCCACTCTGCCCCATAATATGCCTTTTAACCCCCTAAGTGCCAGAGTGGCATATAGGGGTGTAAGGCATTCCAGAAATGCCCTACACACACACACACACACACACACACACACACACACACACACACACTTACTTACTTACTTACCGGTGCTTCCAATTTCCTGCTGTATTGCCGGGGCAGCGGGTTGACGTCTCATTCCGCGGCAGCCGGAAGGAGGTGGAGTTGGCAGCGGGGGTTTGTATGCGTCCGTCGCAAATACCTTCCCCGGCTGTCAGAGATCAGGAACTCTGGAACTCTGATCTCTGACAGTCGGGGAAGGTATTTGCGACGGACGCATACAAACCCCCGCTGCCAACTTCACCTCCGGAAGCACCGGTAAGTGTGTGTGTGGGGGGGGGGGTGACGACAGGAGGATCCAGGTCCCCTGCAGCGGTGCGGGGGATCTGGATCTTAGTCTCCTAATCAGACCTCTATTTGAGGTCTGATTAGAAGACGACCCCGATTATAAGACGAGGGGTATTTTTCAGAGCATTTGCTCTGAAAAAAACCTCGTCTTATAATCGAGCAAATACGGTACCTCCCAAGTGTCCCTCTTTGTAGCCCAAATCCTTCTATTCCTTTCCTCGCCTGATTATTAAGTGCCAACAATTTACGCAGCGCTTCTTTCAATACATATATTCAAGGGGTCTGACAAACCTACAGCTGACAGACTAAGGGCTAGCTGCACATGGAGGCGGGGCTAGCCCCACATAGCCTCCAATTAGCTGGGAATACAAGGGCTGGGTGGGGGAGCGGGCACGGCCAGATGCTGCGCCCCCCCCCCGGAGAGAGAGGAAAGTAACCTGGAGTTCCCAGGTATGCATACTATGGATGGCCACACACGTGTAGCTGCATCAGGTAATGGAACTCTCGTGAAATCCCATTCTCTACCCTACTGGGCCAGCTTCAAGATCATGGAGTGAAGGCGACATTTCCTGTGGTATTACCCTATTTCAAGAGCTACACTACCTGTCTCTTCTCTTCCCAGCATGCACATGGACCTCACCATTCCTAATTGGCTGCTCATTCACCTTAGTTTTATGGAACTTCTTTTAATTGGCAGGGACAACAGGAAATAGGAGGAGCTTAAAATGAGCGCCCATTGTGTCCAAAGAATAAAGATCCTATAACAAGGAGGCTGAAATATTTAATTGCAATCAGACCCAAAAGGCATGGTTAACATAATCATGAATCTAATGTTATTATACTATGACTTAATGAATGTCAGGTTTAGATTGTAAGCTTGCGAGCAGAGCCCTCTTTGCACCAACCTAATGTATCGTTTTGTCTTACTCGGTTGTCAGTTCTAGGTTTGTCTATAATAATAATAATATTAATAGTAATAATAAGTGAGATTTCCACTATAAATGTGTTTATAGGCAAAGCTAGTTTGTACAGAAGAAACAGAGTATTAAACTCTAAGGAGTTTTTTGGCCATGGCATGGTATATTCAGTTTCCATTTTGTTCTGAGCTCTTTGGTAGACACATGGGCCAATGTGCTTTGGATCCTTGATCCATTTGTTTCTTTCACCTTGGATAAGTGAAAGGCTTCCTTGTTTTCTGTG